>NC_084947.1:24697593-24773788 GCF_949316205.1 Platichthys flesus | reverse complement strand
ATTAAATAAAGATATCTCTGGATGTTCGCTCTCATGCAATATTGATGCTGTCATGTTTACTCATCAACCCACTTTCCTCCTGAATCTAATCAAGCTGACAGGACGACCCACAAGGCTGTTTATTCAGATACGCTATTGGTCCAAGTTTGCGCTCCATTTAGCCGAGTGCATTTCTAAAGACTTTGTAGTGTAATCAAAGGCTCTGTGAACCCCCTCCTCCCTGACCAGTGCTCTGTAGATATGTCAGATGTAGCCTCTCTGTAGCTCGTATACAACTCTGACTGGCTTTCACATCACACGTGTGTTTTCTATTATCTGACATCGATCTTGGTGTGTGCTGCTCAAACAAAAAATTATAATGGGACAATGATATGATAGCAAGTGTGGAGGTGGTGGCAGGAGGACAATGTGTTGAGACGGATTTATATTGACCTGAAGATAAAGGAGGTGGGGGGCATCAGACAGGAGTATCTGATAGAAATTCTGAGCATGTACAGGGGTGCTGGTGAATAAAGAAACCGTCGTCTTATCACTGAGTCCACAATGAAGAGGGCCTGATGTTTGATTTAAAAAGAACAAATACAAATGCGCAGAATTTTTTATTCCAACAACCGGTTCAGATACACTGTGAGATCCTGAAGGTGAATGACACCAGTGCACTAGGAAGAAGAATACCTTATTTCAGGGCACATTCCTTTTTTAATGATTTAATATTTTGGAGATGTCTTCCAGCTGTAATCTTACTCAGCTCACATGCCTTTGATAGCCAGTAATATACAAATTACACTTTATTTAGCAGATGCTTTCATCTAAAGTGACTTACAAGTGAGGGCTAATAACTCAGGCTTCAGTACCAAAGGAGATCTTCAAGTAAGCACTAAATATGTTTTCATCAGATGAAAAAGTGCACAGAAAGTGCCAGTGTTAGGCATATTAGGGTGTTAGAAGTGATTTGGAGAGAACGTGCTTGTCAAGAAGAAATTAGTCTTCAAGTGGTTTTTGAAGAGAGTAAAATTGCTTATCTCTGAGAAGCAAATAAACATAGCTAAATGTCAAGAGGTGAACCTGATTGTGGGAGCCTGGGCCACAGAATTTGAGGCTTGAATGAGTGGAGTAGAAACATGGCACCCTGGGAAAATCTGGAAAAAGTGCCAATTTGTGAATCATATATCCTGTGAATAACGGCGCCAACTTAGCAAAAGATTATAGTTGTCACCGATAGTAAATTAATAGCATGAAGCCAGGATTTCAATGGAAAGTATCCAATCAGTTGTGCTAGAAGTTGGTCATTAAGTAAAAATACACAGGTCAACTAAAAAAAAACGACTTCAGCTAACTGCTACATATTGTCCTGCCAGGAACATGCTTGCGCTCGCAAGTCACAGCTCTCCAAGCTATTACTGTCAGTCATTATATATAAATTATTGCATTTATTTCTTACATGAAAAATGAACAGGTCAAAATGCTTCAGGACACAGTTTACACAGCACATAAATAGTCAAATAGAAGTATAACAGCATACATTATTAGTAGTATTGTGCAAAGCTGTGTTTGAATGGGTTTGTAAATTACTACTAATTCTGTGATTATTTTCAAGTAGATTTCATGAACAGTTGTCATGTTCAAATTTAAGGGAGAACAACAGGCAGGTTTGTACACTTATTAAGGAAGTAAAATCTGATGTTTGATTTATTTTGCTTACACATCCTCCCAAAAAATTCAAAGTAAAATGAATGTATCTTCTAACCAGTAATGTGTGTGTAATCAAAATGAGTGTGTTTTCTTTTGTGCAACTCAGACTTTCAGTGTTCTCAAAAATCTGCAGACAACTCACTATTGAGTTACAGTTACTGTTACACTGGATTAGGCTACATATTTCATCATTACAACTAAGAGAACAGTAACAGCCTTACAGACTACTAAGATCATTATCTTTCACACTCCTGCTACACAGCCATATGGCTTTCTATGTCTTCTAAGGGAATTTACGATGTCTGGACCCTGCTTGTATGAGTATCCAGAAGATGTAATAGAATACTGACATGTTGAGCCTGCACACCCAAACAGAAATACAGGAGACTGGTGGTCCAGCTGAGGTCAATGCTCGGCAGTGCCAATCAAGGCAAAAATGTAAATACTGCCATGAATGGGAAACTCTGAAGCTTATACAGCAGCAGCTCCAAGATACAGACCAGGACCAGTGTCACACACTGATATGACCTCCCACCACACCACACATTTATACTACTGTCTTTATGGTGGGTAAAATAAATGGAAAGCATAACACTGTATCCAGGAAAAGAGGAAGTGGATAACCATGTGGTCTGGACTAAAACAACTACTTACATAGCATTTGATTCTCTTACTTTAAAGTTGTACAAGTTGAAAAGGAAATTTTAAACAAATCTTTAAAATATGAGCTGTATATTCCTGAGCATGTGCTGTACTTCATCATTGTCGCTATTTCTAAGTTAATGTCATAATAGTAGCCTACATTGATCATTTTTCCACAGAATTTATGGACAGTAAGAGAAAACAGAAGATCCAGTTATCCTTTAATACCAATTAATTGATAGTGTAACCTTTAACAAGTGCATCGCAAGTTAGCTGAAAAAGCATCGATTTTGGAATTTATCTGCAGGTAAGCACACTATTCAACATATTTGGTAAAGAAATTTCATGATAGTATATATGAACTTGTAGTATGAGTTCAAATATATCAGGTTTAAATGTTGCAGTTCTTTCAGAGAATGTTTTCCATTTAACATATTGTTAGTTCCAAAAATCTATAAGAAATAACTTGAAAGTGATGAACTTTAAAATTATTGTGTTTGCAGGATATTCTCTGTAAAATCATATGCATTTGAGGAGAGGAACAGTAATAAATACAAAAATAAATGACAGTATTTACAGATTATCCACAAATTTGATGATACCTTCTTTTTGAATATGCTGTTCAATAAATGGCAGCCTTGTAGAAAATGATCACCATTCCGTGTGCATGCACAGGCAGAGAGGAGTTGTGTTTATTTGTCTCAACCATACCTTGAAAAAATACATGTTAGGTGATTAATGGGGGCTGATCTTCAGGCCAGCAGGCTTATTTATGAAGAGAGGGGTCCCTCCAGCCTGAAGTCGCTGCTGATCTGGCATCAGCCTGTCTGGGGACAGGATTAGGAGCTGATTGTGGAGGTGAGGACTTGTAGATAGATCAGCGGCCACTGGCTGAGCCACACATGCAAACAAGCCCAATTCCAA
Organism: Platichthys flesus; assembly: GCF_949316205.1. Lineage (NCBI taxonomy): Eukaryota > Metazoa > Chordata > Actinopteri > Pleuronectiformes > Pleuronectidae > Platichthys > Platichthys flesus. Next base: position 24,770,530 of record NC_084947.1, on the reverse strand, counting down.
CAGGCCTAATTAACCTAACATTGCTGAACACATGTCCACTGAAGATTGATCTGCTGCTTAATCCCTTCTGCGCAGATCCCAGAATAAGATGTGATTACTGCAAAGCATATGAAATGTACAAGCTATTGGGAAACCATGCATATCATGTACAAAAATAGATGAGCTCTCTCTTTGTAGATTGGATTCTGTAGTGATCTCTGTGTTCTCTCTAACAAGATTTAGTTAGTAGTAAATGATATCCACTCAATACATTTTTTTGTTGAACCCAGTGGATTTAGTTTAGTTGTGGTATTATTATTTCAGCCAACGTAGCCCATGTCGTTATCATTTTGTTGTTGCAGAAGACCAGATTAGTTCTTATCCTGCTTATGAGAAACCAAATGAAATAGCTGGGATTTAGTGTAATTAGATGGGATTCAGAGCTTGTATACAATTTATCCCATTTCAGGCTGGAGTCTGTGATCTTTGTTTACAGAGTTTCCGTGGCAATGGCCAAAATAGCTGTAAAGCTTGTTGGTCACTAATTAACTATAATGAATAATTGGGCGGTTATCTGGAGAAGCAAATATCTGTATAAACGTTGAAGTGCAGTGAACTTTGTAACCAACTTCAGATTTTTCAGTTTTTGCTGTTCCAGTAATCACAATGAAAACGTTCATGGTAAATTAAGTGTTCACTTTCTTTTAGCTCAGTTTTGGTCTGCACCATCTGCTGAGGCAAAAGCTGCCAAATTGCTCAATTATGGTCACCAGCTTGTTGCTGGTCTTCGAGAGCGGATGATGCAAGTGGTGAGACTGTGAAAAAACACAACAATGCTTAGAGGATGCAGAAATGCTCCTTAGAAACTTAAAGGAATTGCGGCGGTGGCTGGTCATTTCCTGTGGAGCAACCCTGCCACTTTACATGCAGTCATTTGTTTCCTTGTGAAAATAAAATAACGATGCGTTTAGCTTAATTTTTTTTTTTTTAGTTTGTGAGTTAATGCTTAGTCTTACTGACCTTCACACAAATCAGACCAGCAAATTTCTAAATACAAAAGATTTAAAACCAGTTTGAGATTTTACCCCATTAGACTCTGTTATCCCAACATGTCATCTATTCATGCTTATGTAATGCCATGTCCTTTGGGACCCTTGACACGGTTTACCTCACCCAGCCACACTCATGTATCTATCTGGACATTTCTGTAGGTGATGTCAACAGCTACTTTGTCTTAGCACATTAGGAAAGAATCTACTTAGTGAAGTTTTGAGTCAAACTCTTTTCCAAGTCTTTGAGCATGAGTGGTACAAGGGCAAGGATGAAAGGGGAAGGTTAAATGGGGGGTGAAAAATGCCAGTAACATAGCCATGAGGAGTGAGGATGAAGGAGTTGAGGTACACACATGCATGGGTGCACGCATGCAAACACTTATGCACACACCCCTACAGCGAGTCGATATGTAGCAGATTTAGTTCCCTTCTGAATATGTAATGAGTTTAACATGCACGATGAGCCGCTGGTTGATTCCTGGCAAAGCAGCTGTGATCCAGGCTGCACATTCAGGATAATCTGCCACCAAAGATAACGGGCAGAACAAAGCTGGGGAGAGCGCTGCAGGCAGAGGAAGCCCTCGCCGCTCTGCAGCACCAGCCCCTCGCAGCTATTTGATTTGAGAATTCCCTCAACATTACCTTTGAATGCCTCCAGGCTATGCTCGTCTTATGGGGGTGGGCGGCTCGGGGGGAGGCAGCGTTGGCTCGGGGAACATTGTGTTTGGAAAGACTCTTTAGAGCAAAGGAAATTACTTCTACAAACACTACTTTTCATTTTCAATAGGGTCATTTTGGTTGCCATATAGTGAGTTATATAGGGAGCATTGATTTTGAAAACAATTCTACTGCTGGTATAATTTGATTTTGCACCAGCTGTAATGCAATGCATGAAATTCTTGGACTAACAGGAGACAGTTTGAAAAAGAGAATGGTTCCACTGAAGTTTCGGCCAAGATATTCTCACTTTTCGTGCCCATTATTGGTCAATCTCCGAAGAAATCTCCCACAATGCAGACTTTCCTGAAGACGTACGGTATTTGCATCGCCACCACAAGACAGCTGTCTGAGCAGTCTGCGCAGCGCTCATAATCACTACTATATCAATTCTTGTATGTTATATCGGGGAAATATATAGATCTGGTCACTGCAAACCCTGCAGTTATTAATATTGCATTAATTTGCTGTCTTGGGTGAAATGCAGCAGTAGTTAAGACATAACCAGAGCAAATTCCTGGTAGGTGTAAACCTACTCGGCAATAAATACCTTCTGATTCTGATTAAATGTCTGAGGTTTACTCACAGGTCGTATGTCTCACAACATAAATGGAGACATACGACCTCTTTAGCATGTCTGCGACTGATAAAGTGACGCTCGATTTATCCTGATGCAGTAAAAAGTAAACCAACTCAACTGAATTTCAAAGCAGTAGAATTATTTTAAACAAAAAAATAACAAATCCCTTTTCTACAGCTAAAAAGTAGTTCATGGTGGCTAATGTTAGGCAACTTCAGGTAATGATAGTTTTTGTTTTAGTCTTCTCTTCTCATTCTTTTTCTTGTGGCTGCTACTATCAAGGCTCACCACAGTTAACCATCATCCTTATATTTGTTTTGGCTTAGGCTGGACACTTGCAATATAACCAATTTTTTGCTATACACCATTCATTTATTTCTCAAGTCATAAAATTCCCTCCCAATAATGCAGCATGGGCAGTGTTTCAGAGGAAAAGTGAATATAATGAGTAGATTCCGTGAGGCTTGTAATAAAGTAGCAAATACATTTTTCGCCACACTGCCCTCGTTCTTCTTACCAGAAGCATTTTGAAGGCATAACGGCCATGCAGGTGCATTTTTAGCTGTAGTCATACATTTTAAACTCAGGCCATTATGGTGTAAAATGATCTCTGCAGTCGTTCAAATTCCCACCATTTAACTGGAGAGGGACCTCATTACAGGCAATTCACTGGCTCTTTTAAAAACCACCAGCGCTTCAAATGGCAGCAGCTGAATGAGGCTGTTCAAAGTTGAGATGGCTGTTTTTGAAGAGGTGTATTTTTCTGACATGCATATTTCATATGAGGAAAATGGGGGCTTCTTGACCGGCGTGTTGACGACATCACTAATTATTTCTTCTTTTGGCTTTGATAGCCAGTATGTGTGTTTCTGAAGAATCTACATATATTTCATCATAAATATACTGTATATATATATATATATATATATACATATATATATATATTTACAATTTGTTTTCGCACACCGCAGATGGGACATGGGGTTGTATGCCTTTCTCAAGCTCGGGTCCTCTACCAGAGGCTTTAAATGTTGGACCTGGGATCTGCTGAAGCAACTCTCTCAGTTTGGGGGTCACAGCCCCCAATGCTCCTATACTATCAAGCGGATCAAGTTGCATTTCACCTTCCACATCTCTTCTAGCTATTCTTGGTTTATTTATAATATAAATATATTAATAATAGCGACTCTCAGCAAATGTTAATACATATATATATATATATACTGTTAACTGTTAATACATATATATATATATATATGTATTAACAGTTGCTGAGAGTCGCTTTTATTCTGGACATCCATACTGGGCCCATTAGGGTTTATGTGATCTAGCAGAGAGAGCTAAATTAGACAGGGTTTCTTTTGTCTTACGTTTTTTCTAGAGATGAAATTAAGGTTGTTCCGTTTTTCCCTTCTCGCTTTTCTGCGGCATTTTTTAACAAGGTTCCCAGTGGTGGGTGATGGGGAGATTAAACAGATCCTTCTCTTGCATCCAGTCTCCTGCTGGACTTGAATAACACAGTGACCCAGTTAGGAGGAAGCTGATGAACTCCCCTACCTCGTCAGGAGTGACCTGAGACTAACGGAGGAAATTATCTCCTCCTATACATGATGCCCGCTGCAGAGTTTTCCTCCAAAGCCAATAGTGGACCCAGGCTTGTGTGACAAATAACAGCTATCTAATCACAGCGAATACAAACAGTCTGGCCCTCTGGCGGCATGCCACTGGGAGCTGGCAAAAAACCCTCTGCTCATCTGGCCCCCAGCTTTCCCTGGACTGAGCTAAAGACCTGCCGATAGGGAGGCGTCAACTCGCTACAGTCAAGTGCTGTTGGCAACCAATTAATGGTAGGAAAAGGTGAAAAGAAGGGTAGGAAAAACCACCTTGCACAGCACTTTTCTCAGGCTCTTGTTTCCATGGGTACAAGCTCTCCAAGGGGCTGATGTCAGATTGAAGCAGGTACCGAGACTACGGGGCCACCTCCTGTGGACTCAATTACATAGTAGGTTTTTTTTTTATAAAAACTTTTCTGATGACTGCTTGAATGTGTGATTTCTCATTTTCTCTGGTCTGTTGGGTATGTGTAGGTGGATTCTGTTTGAGGACCTTTTTTTTTTTACCCGCTATCCCCTCCCTGAGAGAGGGTGGCACTCTGCCATCGGATCATCTGCCAGCAGAGCTGCCCCTCTGCCAACTCATTTTCATTCAAACAGAACAAACGCCTGCATTATTCCGGCTGCCATCACTCTAGAATGCATCGCCCATCACTCTGCCAGGCCACTGGGCCACACACTTAACCAACAGATATGTTTGCTGTCCGTGTTAGAAGATTTATCTCTTTAGCAGAGTGCATTTTGGGCACTTCTTCCCCCTGTAGATCCAAAGGCATTTTCCAGAAATCATGCCAGAGGATCACTGTCAGAGCTCAGAACCCCAGGAGCGTGGAATGTTGTCTGCTTATGTATCGGTCAGTGATTAGCCTGAGTGATATCTGAGTGCTGTTGTGAAGTGTTGTTTCACCAGCACCAGTAAACTGCTTCCAATGTAGATTTAAGTATGTCCACGCTCCACATATCCCAGGGTAAATGTGTTTACATAGTACGCTCGGCTCCACACTGCACTCTCACTAAGTGGCTGTTAAAACACTGCCCTCCTCCTTCCCTTTGCCTGGTTAATGGCCAAGTGATGATGTGCAGAAGGTCAGACAGTAGGCTGCCGTGACAGTGGCCCAGTGTGATGGTGCGACCTGCCTGACTTCCTGCTGCTCAGTGTCATTCCTCCCACTGTTGTATTGCGTTAGATCTAATGTGAGGGGAAATGTTACTCTCCAAGATTGAATCAGTGTCTGGTCAAAAGAGGCCAAACAGGATTTTTTTCTCTATTTCTGCTGTACTAACAAAACGGCTATGATGACGCTAGGTGCTTGCAAACTGCACTGATGAGGTCACTATGCTCCAGGGCGACTGTTGATTGGTGTGACATGTCAGTCCATAAAGAAAAATTTAGTCTGCTTGCTACTGGATTCAGACGTGGCTCATTGTCTGTGAATCCTCACTACAACCATATATTTTAACCAAACTTAGTGACATAGGTCAAACCTGGCTTTGATAATGACAAAGCTTCGTCTCAACAGACTTCATACAGATGTATTTGTTTTGCAGCTGCATGACTCATCAACCAAGTGAGTCCAAATCTAGATCTGCCATTAAGTCTTATGATGTCATCATTGAGTCTAACTTGGACTGGCGGAGAGATGCTGTTAGAATCCAGGGTCCCTCTCTTGCTCAGAAAAAAGGGCTACCATGTGCTTGTATCCTCATGTAATATTATACATGAATGGTATCATTGTTTCAGGAGACAGGGAAGGATATCTGTCTCCACATACCTGCAGTGTAACACGGGTCATTGTTGTACTTAAAAGTCCAACCAAACCCATTGTGTTTATAGGTTGTGTCATACTGTACAATGATTTTCCCTTCAGCAGCTGCTATTCATCCTTTCCTTGTAATACATCTCCAGTCAGCACTTAAGTATCAATTATTAAGACAGGTAGATGTGCCTGTGTGTAACATAAGCACTCTTTTTCCAGGACCACTGAGAATGTAGGGGGAGGGAGGCAAAAGAAACTGTGATGATCAAAATGTTTTGCTTAGAGAATACGTCCTGAGATCAGTTGACCTGGTATCAATTCTTGCATCTGGTTGTAATTACAGGTTTCCTAAACCCAGAAAGAAAATACTGAGAAAAAAAAAGGTTATCTATTGATGGTTATGATATAGTAATTATTTGCAATATATAATGCTGAAGTCCACCCCAATACAATACAATCACCTATAACCATGATAAGACTTTTGCTAACTGCTTTGCCAGTCTTTAAAAGAGAATGTAGAATATGGTCTCATGTAACGGTTATACATCTCAAACTGACCCCTTTCCACAAAAGATATGAATGGAATCCCTTGAGGTGCTACTGTTTTACATTCTGAGCCTTGTGCACATGTTGGTCAGAAAATGTAACATTTACAATATGAAAATACATTACAATAATATTAATGCAGGTTCCCATCCACTACTGTATTTGGAGTTGGTTCATTGAGATACAAAGTTGATGGTGTTAATTCTTCAGTCAGATGCTACTTAACCATCGTTGGAGAAGATTGAAAAAAAATGTGAGAACATCAATCAATGTGAGGAATGTTACAGTTTCCTCTTCTGATGTTTTTTTTCAGATCTAGGAGCCTCATGGACGTCATGATTTATTCAGTCTGTTTCCATTGAACTTAAAAACAGAACAAACCAACTTTGACATGCACCTCAGCCAAGAAAACCATTTTTCTTTTCCCATTCTGCATTTCCCCATTTGTTTCTACTCAAATTCAAAAATAATACAAATGTGCACATTTAAAAGATAGAGAGCAAAGCATATATTGTCCCTCCGTCACATATTACCAGAGACATTGATCATACAGTAATAATAAAAACATACAACGCTGTATTAGGGCCATTATAGCTTAAAAAATATCTAAATCGAAATAGTGATCCCATTTGTAGACCTTGAAATCAGACTGAGTAATAAGGCAACACTTTTAATCTATGCCAGAACATTAATGTTGAACGAAGGTACAAGAGTTAAAGTGACGATTTATGTGGGCCATGGCTATAGAAATGTATCAGAGCATTTCCAGCTTGGAATTTCCACTTTTTGAAATGTCGTTTAGAAACCACAGTTAAATGACAAGATCTGAAAGAGCAATAAAACCACCAGATTAAAAAAAACTGCAGGTCTGTTGGATAGGAAGACAAAGCCAAACCCCCACATGACTGCAGGGAGAACACATGAGGGGGGGTGCACTGTTCCTCTGAGCAGCATTGACTCACAAACAGCATTTGCAAGGAACAGTCATCAGTAGGGAAAACTTATTTGCAACCATATCACAAAAGTCAACATCTGAGTCTGCAAAAACACCGAAAAATGTAATACACACACAAAGTTAATTAGATAAACATTTTATGTATAACAATTGAAGAATGCTATATGTCATTTGTAATGTCTGTTTGCTGCAAGGAGTTTGCTGTTATGTTGACTTGTTTCCTGTTTAAAATCTGAAAAATATGCGATTTCTCAGCGGTGCTTGAACATACAATTTTACATCATAACCACATGTGAATATTTACAAAGGCCTTGATTATCCCTCTGTCAGAACATAGGCGAAAAAGACCTGCATCCAGATGGATCATTTGCTTTCATGTCATATATTCTTATTACCTTAAGAGGATTATATAAATAGAGAGGAACAGAATTTGATAAGGTTAAATATAAATATGAATATCTCATTTTCCTCCATTTCTATTGAAATGCATTTGGATGTATTGCTTAGTTTAAGATTAAGATTAAGATGCATTTATTGGTCCCAAACACATGCACAGACAGGCACACTCATGCAGGTAGGGGAATTTAATCTCTGCTTTTAACCCATCTGGTGCAGGACACACAGAGCAGTGAGCGACCATGTACGGCGCCCGGGGAGCAGATGTTGGGGGAGTAAGGTGCCTTGCTCAGGGGCACTAGACAGGGTAGGGAGAATCCTCTTAGATTTTTGGGCAGATCAATCCAGGTTCGTCTTTTGTTGTCTCTCCGTGGAGTCGAACCAGAGACGAACCAGAGGCCTTTTCTGCCCATAGTCCAAGTTTCTACCACTAGACCACCGCCTGACATGATTGTAATTGCAGATTGCCTGTGTAAAACACTTAAAGCATAAATTGACAAACACGTACATAAAAACATCACTGATACCATACTACCTTTAGGGATCTTATAGCTTTATACGTCCACAAATGCTCGGAGTCCTGACAGATAGTATATTACAGCCTTGTGCCAGACCAGAGGGACTTCCTTTGGTATAAATGGGTCTGAGAGGTTGCAGGGTTTGCTTCATCACTTCTCCTACAGTCAGTGCGATGAAGGAAAAGATGAACAGGCTTGTGAAGAGAGAGGAGACACACGTGTTTCAGCTCCTTACAAATGTTTTCACTGGGACGAGAGAGGGTTAAAATTGAGACAGGGACTGGGAATACACGACCCAAGTTTATGGTTGCTTTATGCAAGATATTGAGGCGACGTCTGTTAATCCATCCAGGCTCAGGGATGACATGTCATCATAGAGGATCGATCCCAGGAAAAGGTCCTTCGCTTAGTCGGTGAAGAGCCCCTCAATCAGGCCACGGCTCGGTGCTCACAGCCGAGATTAACCAGGGACTCACTGCAAAAAGCGTGTCGTCAGATTCCCATGAGATTCTTACATCCCGGCCAAACATGGCAAAAGGCATAAAATATTCCAAGCTGCACTCAATATTCGTATATTTACTTCACACATTGGTCATCAGGGAAGTGACGGATGATCAATGCAGGACCTGAAGGGTGACATTCCCTTTGCTCTGCGCAGCCTTTCAGCCTGTTTTATCTGGTTGTTTTAGTCCGTCCAATTTAGCTGGTGGCAGTTTGTGTGAAGTGTAGCTGGTGGAACTATATATACATAAATATCCAAACTCCATTGTACACTACTTGCTCTGCACCAAACAGCTGACAGACTAAGTTAGAGAATGGTAAAGGTTGTGATAGATTTTGCAGCTAAAGTGTTTTTTCCCCTAAATAGTTGGTGGAGACGAAAACTGAGCTCAAATGTGAATACATCTCAGACAAGGTGTTTGAGGTGGAGGAGGACTCGGCTGTAAGTGAATGCTGCTCCATGTCTCCAACATCTTCAAACACACACCTGCTGGCTAACACATGAGCCATTGCAATATTATTAGTAGACAATATGTCAGATGTGGCTGTAAACCCAACATTGATCTAAATCCAAATTAAGGTGGGTCAGCAAACACTTGCTCTTTTTTAACACATGCACATTGAATGTGCAGGACTCACTATCCACTGCCTCTGTTATGCTGTTATGACACAGTTGTTTGAATGGCAAAGGTAGCTACTTGAATAAAATCAATTTTCCACTCCATGTGTTTCAGCGTGACATTTTAGCCAACATCTAATTGCTGGATTGTGTAAAATAGATTTTGTCGTTCAGGTAATCTTGTAATGTGTAAAGTCTGGGCTCTCTGCTCTGTTAATCCTGCTAACACCATCGCATTTACTTGGAAAGTTGCAGTTTGTGCATTTCTTAAATCCAGCAACCTTGAAATGCTGTAATGTGACAAATCTCAAAATCTCCCCCAAAAAGCCAGTAGCTGAGAGTGTATTATTGTCTTTTTACCATCTGTTCAGTCATGTGTCCCCATGTCGAGAGTGTCTGTGTTTGGGTTTGACACCGACTACTGTTCTCCACCTAGACCTTAACACACTGAACTCTTTGTATCACTCCCTGTCAGCCACTAGCACAGTTGTATGGTATAGACAGGGAAATCACAGCAAGGAAACCACTGGTCTCCATCTATTCAGTCCAGGGACTCTCCTAGCATATCAATATAAAGGCCTTATTCTGTTTGACTCCACAGATCGTGCCAGCCAGCCATGCAATGAGATTACAGACACAGCACTGCTCATCAATCACACAACAGGCATTGTAGTGATACCCAGCTCTCCTGAGCTGTCAGTGATGAAAAGGAAAAAGATGGTTCTTCGCATTTAAATGAAATATGCAGACTTGTCGAAGCGAATACCTCGGAACACATGCAAGCACAAAACCGCATGAATATTAAAGGATAACCTAAGTACAAGCCTGGTCATCTAGAGGCAGTAACTTGGAGAGCTGAGTTCGACGTGCTGCACTGTGCCATCTTTAATGCGCTGAAGTTGAGAGAAAAGTTATGTTTAACCCTCTGCAGAGTTTTGCAGAGGTTTGCTGAAGTTTACACTTTCAACTTTTGCTGTGGTCCTGTGGGATGAGAGTATGCCACGATGCTCCAAAGCCCATTGCAGACTCAGTTTGCAAAAATGTACTGAAAATATTTGGATAGAACAAATCCCTGCTGGTTTCATGCTATATCCAGTTCTGCTACCGTCTTCTGTTTTCCAAGCCCTGTCCACTGTCCACTAACAGTAGTCTTGGTGATTGACGGATTTATAGCGAGCTTTATTACACTGGGCAAGAATACATGTGGACACGAGTGAGTGTGTGTGGGCTCAAAGGGCCTCCTCTGTACATTAATGTATCAGTGTGGACCCTCAGGAGACAGAAGGTGAGAAGAGTCAGGGAGTTGTGTCTGCTTGGCCTCAGCCCTGATTAAATTAGAGCCTTGTTGAAAGCTGAGGAAAGCTGTGTGCTACCTTCAGTGTTTCACATTCACATCTATGTCTCATGAATCCCTCATGCAAGCGCTAAACCTGATCTCCTTCACCTCCTCAAGACCCTGGTGGATCTTTTTTTCAGTGTCCCCCTTGTCTTTCTGGGACACAGGGTTAGGATACCATGTTTTGCTGTGCTGATGGAGGAATCCTGATCTTTGTGAAATGGTCCAGGGTCAGAGCAGGAAGGATCGAGGTCACTGTCTGTGTTTTCATTGCACACAAACTCAAAAACTTCTGCTTGTAACTCAAGACAAATCAAGTTGATTGACTGCAAATAAGGACCCAAAAGAGATTGCCTCACAGTGAGTGTGGGTGTCTTCACATGTTTTCTCTTCATGTTTAGCTCCTGTAGAGCTTGGGCTATGACCCCCAAATGCTTCTAAGGAGTCAGAAGAAGAATGTCACACCACAGAGCTTCATGTCCTGCTGTTTTTAACTGCAGAGAAAAATATAACAAACTCAGCAGAGGCCAGTAAACCTGTAGAAAGACCCTGAGGCAGCTTAGAGCCAGAGAATCATACTGAACGATAGAAGATACTTGCAGAAATATGTCAGTAAAATAATAAATATAATACGCAGCTAAGTTGGCACTTGACTCAATAATGATTATATTTGTGCCTGAGCGGGGTCCATTTGATACAACTTTACAACTCGAGAGGATATGGGTTCCTACACTCTTGTGAGGCGCGGAGTTGGGACATTTCTTCGACATTCGCTGTTTTTTTATTAAGAAAGCGTAGGAAAATCTGCTGAACTGCTGAAAACTAAAGCAAACATTTGAAGCGTGACAAGGGACCACCACAAGATTATTCTAAAGGCTTGTCAGATGTTGTTAGTAGTGGAGTATTAGAAATAAGTACCTGGACTTTGCATAGCAGTAGTATATGCTATAAGTTCCATTTACATCTGAAGTCAGAGCTGGGAATGAAATCATAACTGAGTTGACTGCATTCAAGTACATATTATTAAATAATATTGAATATTATTTCATTGGGAGAGGGAAGCGGGATTGGCTCTAGCCAAGTTAGTCATTGTTAGAAATATAGTGTAAAGCATCAGAGGGGTAATGTATGCACACGCACTTAATATACCCCAATCAGTCAATGCTTACTCTCACATACTATAAAATTATGTTTAGTTATGACCATATAATAATGATGCCATTTATACCATATGATGAGTGAATGGTAATGCAGATAAGAAGATAGTGCCTCTTATTTCATTGGTTACTAAATCTAATGTATTATTATACTATAGGATTTTATTTTCTGACTTCGTAGTGATGTTATGGCGACATCATTCGCCATAACAATTATTATGATGGATAATAATTGTTTCAATCTATAGAGGTGTCAGGTTCCTGTCAATATTCCTATAACATGCAGAGAAACCTGGAAAAATACATTTCAGAACTATAAATTAACTAACTTTCTGACTTTATTGTGAATTCTTAATGTCAGACTGACATCGTATGTTTAGGAATAATTTCCTAATCAACATTGGCTTTTGATTACATATTTAAATTGGGAAGATATCTCACACACATACAGACACACACACAGGTGAAAACACTCAGGCTTATTAATACATTATGCTTGATTTTGTTTATACCAACACTGTAGTAACATGTCCACTTGGAAATTCTGCAACCCAAGTTCAAATAGAATGTACCATAACCTAACCAACACTTAAAATGGGGTAAATGGTCAGGCAGTGAGCAAATGTCCAGAAACAGCGTAATAAAACAAATAAGATACCACCAAAAAGAATAAAAAAAATAAGATAAAGCCTGTCCAGCCTCTCAGAATGTAGATATCTAGTCATTAGAAGTGTTAGAGGAATGAGAGGAGATAGAAACCCAACGAACGCATTACATGTGGCTTTGTCATAGCTTTAAAGACATTTCTACTCTGGTAGCCCCTCAAATGTATCACAACGAGCTGTTAAATGTTTCAACTGTTGGAGATTTGAGGAAGAAGATTTGCAGTAAATTGTCGGTTCCTCTGCAAGCTCCTGGGAACCCACGTGGGATGTCTCAGATTTAACTAGCATGCCAAAGTATGTGTGTGTGGTGTAGTGTTTCCGTTTGTGTGTTTTTATTGCCTTGTGCTGTAATTAACTGTCTAGTGGTCTTTGAAGAGGCCACACGAGACGGACAAGGCAGACTGATTTGTGATGCTTGGTCGGCATGTCACTTACGTAACGGGAAGAGAAAACTAAAGGAAAAAAACTCCCTTTCAATTCTCCTTTATTAATTTTCCAATCATATACGCTGGGCGAGTTTGCTATTCGTTTATATTGGTATAGATCCAGCCAGCACAGGCTGCAGGTACAATACAATCAAATGAAAAATGTGCCATATACCATTTTTAAATGATTTTGCCTTGAAGGGTAAAATCACCACGTTGTCACAGAAAGATCAGCTCAGCCACCTGAGAGAGAGAACTGCTCAGACCGTGAAGAGTTGTATAAAACTGATGATATTGTCAGGGTTGTGCGTAGGGATGAAGAATTTATGACAGAAAGCCAGCATCACAAAGTGGGGCTGCAGAGCCTGAACGATGAAGGGAGGTCTGATAAACACATTAGTCACATTGTGGGGAAATGCAGGATCCAGCAGTTGTGGACTCTGACCTGCTGTGTTTGTGGGAATAAATGCTGCTTCAAGTTTTGCTCCTACATTCAGTCCCCTAAACACTAAATTACTTTGGTGACATTTCTCACTTATTGTCAGTTGTTGTTGTAAGTTTATGTTGATTCCTAATTGTGTAAATAGTTTTATAAAGTGGGAAACTTTGATCATAGGTGTCTTATATACTGTATAACACATCTGAGCAAGTTTTGAGTTTGCAGTGTCTTTACACTGGAAAAGCGGAAAGCTGAAGGTATACAGAAGAAATATGGCAGATTTGTGAGCGTTTTGTCAGTGGACACTGTTCACTTACAATGAAATCCACAAGGGAGATGAAAACTCTGCCTGCAGCTGGAAAGCATTTAGATAAATTGAGGATGGTGAAGCAGCTCCAGGAGGATCTTGGTAAACAAAACACAACAAACAAAAAAAGGATTAACTCCTCGGAAAAAAAAAACATATTGATGTATAGTTGGGGAATTTAATTTGCAGTGACATTCCAAAGTCATAGTCGCATATGCCACATGGGACTTACACAACAGCCTGACAGCATCCAGAAGTGTTGTGGAAGCTGTACTCAAGTCTCTCATGCAAAATGTGTTTCCAGAAGTTAATCACTCACCGTTTTTCTTACTGACAAGCATTTACTTTAAGGGGGTGTACAACTTGTACAATTATTCCAATATATTGTCGATTTAAAAATTACCATGCTGCTTTGTATCAATGTCCATTTCTGTCTAAATGTTGTCATAACAATACAGTCTCTAAAGCAGTCCATGTCCATGAGTAGTTTATTGAGTATTCATTGATATGCTCCTAAAAAGGTGACTCTTGCAGACTTGTTTTCCTGCCACTTAGATGCAATCAACCTTGCAAGGCTACTGGCTTGTGAGTTCTTTTAGTCCCTGTTCAATTTCTGGAACGGCTCGAGTTGATCCATTTGAATAAGTGCAGGACGTAAAGGAGCCATACTTCCTCTGGTGCTCTTCATGGCAATTACCCAGCACGCTCTCTGCTCTCACACTGAAGCTGCCTCTGTAATTATAGGCTGCTGGGACGGAGGCTGCGGCTTCGTCTTTCAGCAGACCAGACTTGTGTAAGCAACGGAGACATGCACACACAGATGTCCAAGCACGCACACAGAGTGACGGAATTAGAGGGATAGCACGTCATCCGCACACACAATGCAACGCAATGTGTACTAGCCGCAAGTGTGAACATTTAGGTGAAAAACATGGAGACTGATTCTGCTTGGTGTGATCAGACTGCAGCAGCACCAGCAGAGGCACATGTTAAACATGCACACAGAAGCCATTACATTCCCCTTTTTACTGTTCCACTGAGCGCATGTCAGCAGTGTGTGATTATTACACTGAACATGTAGCACAGAAACCGTCAGTTACTCTCTGTGTTCCCTCCAGGCTACACAGTCACCGTGTTTCAGGCTGACAGAGCTGGTGGCATACAGATGTGAAGTACAGCTGCTGAGATCCTGGTGCGACAAGGGCGAGATGTGAGATGAATAAAGTAGCATTACACGTTGGGGGGTATACTCAGGGAGGGAAAACCTGCACAGCATAGCCAACAATCAGGTAGCATCAACTGAAGGAAGGATCGTGTGTTGGTGGGCCGACCGCTGATCTGGTTCACTGAAGCGGATTATTTCGCTGGGCCTGTGGGTGGCAGAAGCAAATTAATCTGTCTTTGTCAAATTTATATTATTTTCTTTCATTGTCAATGGCACATGCACAAATGCAAAACCCTCAGTCAGCAGAAAAGGAGAATTTCTTTATACTTTTTACACCTTTTTTTACACCTGATCCTCCTGAGGCGTCGGTACAGACTCTAAAAGTCTTAAACCACTGTGCAGATAAACAACAGCAACGCATTGTGAATACGGATCCCATAAGCCAGTGCAATGTTTTGAGAAGGTTCTACACATAAAAGCCTATGGCTCGTATATAGTCTTGTGGTATTTTATGTACAATTCACCTCTCTGTAGTTGTCTTGGGGAGTAAACTTATGCAGTAGACTGTACACACTTTAAATAACAGATCGTAAAATCAGCCAATCCCATAAACCGTTGTGATGAGTATACGGTCAGGATTAGACTGGTTCGTTACCCCGTCACTGAATCAGTTCTCACAGGCTTCGGCAGGTTTGAGTCATCGGCCAATCATTGTGTCATTGCGTTGTTTTATGAGTGCAGTTCACACAGCTTACTTCACTATAACAGCATAACAGCACTTTATATGCAAGTCATCATCGTCATCCACCCCAAATGGCTTATTATATTATAATCAAGTAGAGTCAACTTTACTTGTATAGTATATATCAAAAATCAGCTGGAGCCCTTCAAAGTATTTATGGCACAGACTTGGAGGCTACTCCCTGGTAGATTATGATATCAAAATAGGATTTGAGGCACAGATGGAAAGCGTAATACAGTTTATTCCACCATTTTGGTCATCTTTAAGGTTTGTGCAATTCCATCTGAAGCCACAGTACAAATAAACTTGTTTCCCAAACCCTGGGAAACATGAATGAAACTCATCTTTTTATAATCAAAGTAGATTTAAATGGTTAAATGTATTCTCACTGGGTACCTAAACAAGGGTCCTGGTCACACTGCAAACACTGCATGCAAGCTCTTGCCGAAGGGCATGCGCAGGGTGCGCGGTAGCATCTTTACTTCCGATAGAGGATATTTAGGATTAAAACATGGTCCAAATGATGTGGAATTTTGAATGCCGGGGCTTAAAGACACTTGGATGACACCACGGGAACAGATCATTTTGTGTTTTCTGTGATCTGTGATCAAGATAGTGGTGAGTAGATGAGTGAATTTTCATTTTGGGGAGAACTATCCCTTTAAAGTCCTTTAAATCAGGCAGTAATTCAGTGATACTATTCTGACAGTGTGTTTCACTGACATTGACCAGTTGCTTAAGAATATAAGTTAATACACTTTGATGTGGAAGTCCTCACACGGACACATCGAGTTTGTTGTTGACCTGGAAGAGGGAAGAATGTCCATTTGAACTGAAGTAAAACTAGACATAACTAGGTCTGTCAACCACAGTGTGTGGGCTAATGGTGATTGGCTGATTTACTCTATTTCCTATTTGCGACATCATAAACTGACTGTTGTATGCTGTTTATTACCTGCAATACAAGTAACGACTTACAAGCCACTTTACAATTCAGTCATTACCACAGCTTTGTTTTCAACCCTGTGCATTCGTTTGTTGGTTTGAATCTGTGTGTTTGTATGTACTCACGATTTCCCAAAGCAGGGTTAGGGTTAGGGTTAGTTTTCTATATTTTCATATTTTTGGAACTGAGAGTGTGACACTACAGCTTGATTGATCTTAAGCCATTCTAGTTGTAAATGGGTTACCTAAATTAAGAAATGCTTGTAAGACAGAACATAGTTTATGTCTACATTTATCTAGAAAGAAACAAGTGATTGGCAAGAGGTTGGCAAATAGTGTTTAAAATGATTACTGAAGAGTTTTGCATGACATGCGTATGTCCTGTCATCAACAACCACCTGGGATTCATCTAATGCACTAGACATTCTCAATTCCTTTAATTTGATTTGTATAGTGCTCAATCATAACATACATTATCTCAAGGCACTTTACATGTTAAGTTCAACACCTTAAAATGATAGAGATACACAACAGTTCCCACAATGAGCAAACACTGTGGCTACTGAGGGGAGAACAAAAAAACTCCATTATTAACTGGATGAAACCTCTAGCAGAACCAGAGTCAGTGTGGGCAGCCAAACAGGGGAAAAATGGGGGAGAGAGGAAAGATGGGTGGAAAAGAGGGGAGAGAAGAAAGAGACCAGGAACAGTTGTGTGGCAATTATAATTAAGCTCTGTCAGACTGGTTGTTTTAATGAAAATGGTAACGGTGCTATTTATAGATGTAATGATGTCATTAATGATAAAAGCAACAGTTAATTTAAATAATAATTATAATGATAACTCTTGATTGATTGGGTTGTTGACAAACAAAGACAACAAAGTCCTGCTACTTATACCTCTGCTACTATAAGAGAACAGTAATAACCCTCATGACTGCATAAACATGAATACATTATATTAGTTTAACTTTTTATTTCATAATAAAACAAATAAGGTCAGTACCACCTCTCTTATTCCACTGATTATATTGTAGTCCTGTAATCACGGACTGATGATGTATGCTTCAAATGTAATTAATGACATGGTGGTACAGAACATTGGTGGTAAATGAGATCCTGAGAACCAGGGATTTAAACCACTACTTTGGGTAAAGCTATGATTCAGTCCACTGGAAACACTTTGTGTTTTTTTTCTGAATAATTGGCTACTTTTCCAACTGTGCATTTCTATAACTAGTTAACTGATTATTAGAATAGAAAGAAAATATTTGTCTTTATCTTCACTCCATTTCAATCCAAAATTTGAATATATTAGAATATAAACAGACGAGCCATCGTTAAAGAAAAGCTCTGGGGTAAATTTGAATGTAATTTATGTTTGTAAGACATTTGCAAGGCTTCATATGTAAAAGCAGCAGGGCTCCAGATATAGTTTGTCTTTGTTTCGATGGCTGACAGGTCGTGAAAATAGATGGAGCAGGCTTCACACCTCAGGAGATCACTGAGCCCTCTGGAGTCTCTGTAGCTAGTTTATCATTAATAAACACTTAGTAGTCCCATTTGCCTCCATCCTTCCCTCCCTGCTTCTGCAGCTCCGTCACTCCGTCCCTGTTCGGGAGAAGATGAATCATTAACTGAAACTGCGAGAGGGAGCCAGAATTGGATGCTTTTATACAGAAATGGAACAGGCATCATATTTGTCAGTATAGGAACATTAAGAAGACGTGTAGAGCACATGTTGTACACAAATGTAATTCAATGTTCCTTACAGTTTGCATTGTAGATATTTATAAGGAACATTGAAACTAATTTCAAAAGAAATGAAAAATATATTGTAGGTAAAGATAACTGTAAGGTGGGATTTCTCTGTGGTGCAGACTTTATATGACTGCAAGCCTGAAAAATCAATCAGTGCTTTGTTTGAACTGATGTTCTGAGATAATGAGAGGGTTTACATGGTTATGGACAGACTGAAAAACCACTGAGAGATTTATGGACAAGTTGATTAACAAATAAAAAATGTTGCCCATAGAGTTGAACCCAAAATAAACCTTCGGGCGACCATTATCCACTGAGCTCAATGGAAGAACATTGGAACACTGTTCGTCTCCCATCCTCCTTCAAGGCAACATGGGTTTCTTTTAATCATAACCACGATCATTGTGTAACCATAACCACATGTTTTTTATTATTATAAGCATGATTACCCAGAGAAGTTGATTTTATGTTCAAACCTAAATAAACCTATGCTGTCGGTCACAGGACAATTACAAACATCCTATGTTGTTTAATTTAGAGGACTTGGACTATTTACCAGCTAAAGAGTAAGATATTTCCCTCAGTAGCAAGAAAATAAAACCAAGCTAGAAGAAGGTGATAACAGGACTTCTGTTTATCAGGAAAGAGCACTACTCAAAATTAATTATAATGTTGCTCTTTATTCACAGGCTGTGTTGATAGACCCACTGCTTCCTATACATTTTTTTTTTATAAATTAACAAATAAAACTTACATGCTTTGGTATGTTTTTTCAACTCACCACACAGTCCAAGAGAAATTAAATTACATACAAATGTCAGTATTTATCAACCGTGTTGCTGTCTACCAGGCACTGCTATAGAATCCTGCTCAGGAACACATTGTGACCATTAGGTTGCACGATTGTGTTTGCATTCAGTCTGCTGTCGCATATGTCACAGTATTTGCATGGGAATGAGACATGGACCAAATGCCGGTAGGCTGAAAAAACTAGTTGTCAGGCCGGGCGAAGGACAGGACTCAGACGCAGAGCGGATGTGTTCGGAGAATGTTTTATTTATCCTCCACACAGAGTAAACTATGGTACAAAAAACAAAGCGCTCCAAAGGGAGGAAAAACCAGGCTTCATTCAAATAAACCTAACTAAGACTAAACACCGAAACTAAAAAGGCTACAAAGAAATATCACTCTACTGAGGTAAAACTATAAGCACGAGGCTAAGCAAAACGTAAACTATGATACTGGTATCTATGGCTTGGGCTTGAATGACGACAAAACACGACACACTGGCACAAGACAAAGGGAGACACAGACTATATGAACACATGGGGGAAAAGGGAACAGGTGGACACAATCAGTAATCAGGGGAGACGATCAGACCGGTGACACATGAGGAAGGGCAAGTGACCTGAAACGAGAGGAGAGTTACCTTTTCAAAATAAAACCGGAAATGACGAGACAAAAAACAAGAGATGATCTCACCGCGGTGTGACACTAGTTTTCAAAGCACTTATCTCTAACAAACAAGTAGTACAGCAGCATCTTAAGCCAGAACAGAATGAAGAGGCTTATATCAGTATCATAAACTATGCCATTCAAAACAAGTTTGACTGAATAAGTCTAGCATTGAGAGTGTGGCTGTGCTGTTTTGGAGCTTTACAGCTGGTGGAATTGCAGATCTTCCTATGAAACTCTCAGCTGAGGAGAGGGTGGCTGTGTTGAAGGACACGAGTACATTCGAACACTGGTAATCAAATAGCTAGCACAGCCTGTGCCAGGTGGCTGGGAGATAGACCCGAGACAAGCAGCAGGGAAGGATGGAGGCTTGCAGGCTAGTGTCTGGCTGGCTTTGATACAGGTTGGGTGCTTGTAGGCATAATGGTGGCTAGCATGTCTGATTCGAGTTGACCTGGAAGCAGGTGTGTGGGAAGTATCCGTACAGGTGGAGCTGACAGGAAAAACGGTATATGGACCGTAAAAGCACATCCAGCTGTAGATGGCTACCTTGAGGGTGAATTCAGAGTCCCTCCAGGGAGCCTGGCTCTTCATTAAGGGAAATGTCCCTATAGACACTTACAGTCCTCTCTTGTCTGCCGGATCTGTTGTGGCCAGTTTTATACTGGAACCAAGTGCAGACACACAAGAAGGCTTGTATGATGCAGTGATTTTAGGTGTCACTAATAGGTGAACTACAGTCTGGATCCGGACCCAGATGGTGTCCTATCCGAACCCATACTTAGAACCAATACATTGTTGGTAATTTTCAGATTTTGGCAAAGCGTTTCTATTTTAACCATCAGCCTTTAAAGCACTGGTTTAGCAGCCCAGGGAACTCACAGAACAGTTGCATGCAGTGCAAATTATCTAAAGTAATGCGACTCTGTCAATCAATTTAGATCCCATCAAAAGTAAATTAACGTGGAATGTTCTATAAAGAGATGAGTAGAGAGCAGAAAAAACATTTTTTTCATCAAGACTGAACAGAGTCCTACATATACATTTTTGACAGGCAGTTCAAAAACGTTAAGTCTCACATGTTCAGAGACTGTTGATTGTTAAAAGAATCATTGGGAAACAATATTGCACCATTCCGGCCGGATTAAAAATCCTGGCATGACATGTTAGAGCTCTATTCTCACACTGAACAAGGACAGTGGGTGTTGGATATAAGTGGAAAATAAGGGAGGAGAAAAGCAGCTGTTCAGTTGTCGAGGTGTTGAAATGTACAATCCTTTCCTAAGACTTATTTAAAAAACGACAGAGAAGCACTTATTTTTGAGTAAATATTTATTATTCCTCCAATTCAATGTGCAAGCTATTAGTGTAAGACAATTCATGTTGTTAAAATGTCACATGTTGACCACACACAAATGTCAATACATCCAACATTTCAATATATCTTGCTTTGTATCAGATCTAGACGTCTGAATTTTAAATGAATACCTCTGGACTAAAGATGAAGGTCAGGCTGGCAGATTCAGACAACAGGTAACAGACAGCATGAACCGCACAAATGAAAACACGTGAGCAAAGTGTGGAAATTGACAGGGTAAAGGAGCTGGAATAAATACAAGGGAGAGAATGACAGAGGTACAGGTGTGTAGCAGGGTGAACAGGTTGTAGTGATTGACAATGGCAGCATGGGAAACTGGGAGCATGAGAGAAATCATGAAAGGTTATTTTACCATATGATTTGAAAGACAACATGGAGTTAAATAATAACTAGCACCAACCAACAACTAACAACTTCAGATTGCCACCAGCCTGTGCAGCTAATTTGTAAACTTTTTTAACATTTTATGGATTTTGAATTTTGACCAAAATAGGACATAGTAGGACATACTAAGAATATGGGCATACACTGATTTGCAAATACAAATTTTACTGTCACTTTGATTACAAAGACATTTTAAGTTTGATCATAAAAATGTTCAAATAAACATATAAATATGCAAATCAGAGGCTATTGTGTGGCTACTTACCACCTTTCATGAAGCATCAGTCTGGTGTTTTTCCTGGAAAACACAATGACAACACACAGAATAGAGTCCTAATGGCTGGTCCTTGAAGCTGATTGAGGAAATATAATGGATGTGGAGAGCAGAACATTGCACGGACCTCTTCACAGCTGCTGCATGTGATTTGTCCAGAGCTGCCTCTTAGGGCCACACTCTCCACGCTGTCAAGTGGACCTTCTGCCCCGTGCTGACACGCCTGCCCTCACCTCTCACCTCTGTCCATCGCATCTGCCGTAATGTTATGATGGACGGGCATTTTTCTCCAGAGTTTTAGGTTCCCTTCTGGTGCTCGTGGGTGATTTATTCGAGACAGATAGTAGCAAGTAATGAAGTGCTTTGAATTCTTTGCAGGTGTTCCACATGCTGGTTTTTTTCACAGCTTGTCAGAAGCAAAAAGCAAAAAGATGGGTAAAGGGCAGTTATGTAAAGTTAGCGAATGAAAAGACGAGCCTTTCTCATTCTGTGTCTGCCTCCAGCTTGACTGCTGGGTAATATAAACAGTGGAGATTAGCTATAAAAGTTAACATCCCCATTGCACAGTCTCCATTAAAACACCTCTTTCATTGTATTTCCAACCGAAATGAGCCTCATTAAAATTCATTGCTCCACAGTTTCTCTCACAGACCTTGGACATATTGTCAAAACATGGCATTTTTTATGCTTTCACTGCTGTGGCAAATGAAGATATTGTGGAGGGATGTGGCATTGTGTCATGACTGAAACAAAAACTTATTTTCATTCACACTCAGGGACCACCAACAACCTATCAGAGCCCGGTCCCGAGGTAGGCATCAATCATGGGAGCACAGGCGGCGCTTGTCTTGTGTGCTAGCTCCTCTAAAGCTAAAGAAAAGGCTTTGACAAGGAACCCATTATTCAGCAGCTCATCTCTTGTTGCTTAAACATCACCTGTCAGCTCGTTGGTCAGCCACGTACTCAGTGGTTGAAGTTGGTCATCAGTCACAACTCCAATGTGACATCATTAAAGGCTGCCATAGGCTGTGTGTTCCTCTGTTTAACAAGGTGCTATTTGTTGTCAGTGAGGAGTGCAGGGTAGTAAGGTAGTGTGGGAAAGGTTTAAGAACAGATATATTTTTAGATGAGTTTTCTCATGTCTAGAAAACTTGAACCTCCCTGTGATGAAACCCCACTATTCTTCAATGGTTTGGGGTTGGTTAGCTGGGTTGAAAGCCCAGAAAACAGTAGTAAGTTGATATTCACATCAAAATAAGTTTAAGTTTATAGAGCAACTGAACAAAAGGCCACTGCTGTAGTTTTTCAAGTAAAGGCAGTCTCAATACTAATCAAAATTATAATACTACTCCTTCTAATTGGAATTATAATAACTGTTATTTAATCAAACCAGATATTTGCCCTTGTTCCAATTATTTTCACAAGAAATATTTGTTTGTAACTTTTGTCAAATTAAACTACCTTTCTTAGTCAGGTCAAAGTGGATATAATTTACTGAACATTAGTCAGATTGTTTATTTTAACAAAATTCTGTCATGCTTTATGAACTACAGGTTTATCTGTTTCACTGATGTCAGTGCATCGTCTTTTCACATCTGGCATTAACCACAGACACCTGTGTGGAAGATACTGGACATGGTGTTCAGTGCATGGAATGGACTCACAGGTATACCTGACTGAAAGTGCATTACATCCAATGGGCTGTAGCCGGACTCCACAACGCCAACACTGATTTACCACACTGCCAGAAAACAGTGGGATGTCCTACTGTTTCCATCCAAAATCAAATATATTTTTCCTCTATTACAGTAAAATAAGGAAATAGTTAAATAATGACCACAAAAATAAACATAAGTGCATCTACCGCTTTGCAGCGTAACTTAGTTTCTTTGCACAAGTTAAATTAGAATATCCCTAGGCTGCCACACCACCAACATTTTTCTCCTGGTCATTTCCATTCATACTGTACACCGCTCTGTGACTTCCATAAATATAAAATTCGGATTCATCAGTAAATAAGACATTTTTTTCAGGTCACCTACTTTGAAATGCAGATATTGCTGAGCCCACCCCAAACGTTCGCCTTGTTTCCCCTCTTGAGATGTGGTTCAGAAACTTCTACTCGTCCTCTGAAACCACTAAAAGACAGCTTTCTTTTGACAGCCCACTCGCTGAGTGGAGTCTTGCATTCTTTATTTAGCTAATTCTTTATCTGTGATGAAGTTGCTTTTCCATCTCTCAGGGAACTAAGCTTGATGTGTTTCTCCTCTGATGGATTGGTCACTTTTGGTTTGTCTGATCACGCCAAGTGAGTGACAGCTGTTGTTTTAGGGAGAACTAGCCTGCTGAGATATGACCAAAAGGCATCTAATAATTTGTATTTATCTCTCATCCTATTGAACTCAACACATGTATTTAGATATTTATAGTATATATTTAAAATAACTTACCCATGTCATAGAGGTTTAAAAATATTTAGCTGAAAATGCATGTGTATCTTGAGTTTGCATCCTTGAACGTCTTCATGCAACCTCCTCTTGAGTTTTTCCAGTGTGGAGCGAAGCCTTTATCTGAAATATCCTTACCTCATTGGTCCAACATATGTTTATTTAATTCATCAGATTTTCTTTGAGGTCTATCCAGTAAATATAATTTAATGCACAGAAATTATTTGATTTAAAGCTCATCTGTATTAGTCAAACCCAGGCCCTATTGAGTTTATTGAAATATGTCCAAGTGTACTTAAGTGCGTCTGCGTCTGTTTAGGTTAAAGGTTGCCAATAGAAAAGCCAATGTCATCAATTTAACATTAGATATTTCATCAATCAGACTGTGACATCCATCATATCAGAAAACGACCACATTGACTTGCCAATGTCTGACGTTCATACAGGGACTGATAAATTGCATTTGAAAACAACACTGGATGTGCAAAACATAAAATAGGTGCTGCATATATCGTAAAATAGTAAATTTCTCCTTGTTCTAATATAAAAGCCCAAATTCTGCTCATATAGGCTGTGGTCTGCTGTAAACCGTGCTCGCTGTGTCGCTGCAGGATTAATGATACAGGCGAAGGGTATATAAGCAGGCAGCGGTGGACAAGGAAAACCACAAGGGAGATGGGGGACATGACATAGGAATGGTGTGGAGTGTGTGTGTGTCTGTTTGTGTGTTTGTGTGTGTGTGTGTGTAACAACTACAAAAAAGAAAGTGTATAGCAGCAAAGGTGGGGGAAGGGCAGGATTCAAATGGCATTTGTGATAAGGTGACATTTAGAGAAATCTCATATCAATCTCCTTTGAACGAAAAGGTTCGATCCCTGAAAAAAAAAAAGGTCTGACTGCTGCTCACAAGCTGCAGTAGTAAAAACCGGACTACACGTTTCATTTTTAAATTTGTACATTTGACTGAGCAAAAAAGATAATTACTACTCTGATGTAAACTAAAGAATTTAAGCAAATTTAAAGTAGAAAATAAGTTTGGACTTTGTTGTGATCATCACAAACCAGTGGTCATAGTTCACCCTCCTCATAAGGGCAACAGCACAGATCAGACTTAACAGTTGTCATGGAGAAACATGCAATCAGCTGGTGTTTCTCTCCCTTTCAACACATGGACCCTCCCCTCACTCCCTTCCTCCGCCTGCAGACAGTACAGGCCCTGTTGTTGTCAGATAGTGATGGAGCATATGCAGTGTGGGAAGGAGGATCTCAGCTGTTCGTCCTGGAGAACTCATCTCCCCTCCCATTCCGGTCCTAGGTGAGCTTCAATACTTGCCCCAGACCTCCCTTTCCTTTTGGCTGCCCTTAGCCAAACTAAGCTCATTTGTCCCCCCCAAGAGAACCATGATCTGCCTTTTGTTCGGGCCCCAACCTCCCATTCATGTCCCCCAGGAGAGTAGACAAAAGAGGAAGAGACACTGAACCCAGGCCTGAACCCTTTGCCCAGACAGACTGCGTAAAGCGACCATAAAGAGATGCATGGCTTGAATGGAGCTTTGCTGTTATGGGGAGCCCTTTAGCTTTAACTACATAGCCTCTGTCTCTGGTGTGTTCTCCATTATTTTGTGTATCTTTACATTTCTATGACTCACAGCGTAAAACATGGTTGTTCTGAAAGCTCAATTCACTGCAACTAAAGAAAACACAAAAACAACCAAATGTGATACAAATACATGTCACACACACAAACATCTGCAGCTTTATTTTCAGTACATTTATATAACAAATAAAGAAATGGAAAACAGATAGAAATGCCAAAGGGAATCACAAGCAAATACAGCGAAAATAAAAAATATAGTTGACACAACCAAATAAAGCAAACATATACACTTATAAACAAAAAAAATAATGAAATGTTCTGAAAGTTCAAACAATAAAACAGGAACCCTGCATATTTAACTAAGATATGTAAAATGTTCGCAGGTATGATCAATACTGCTGAACACAAAGCCACCATCATCAGCACTGCTCTGAGAAGTGATTCTTGTAAAATGGCCACAAAAAGTTACGTTAGTGACCCCAACAATTTTATTCACACCCACAATCACAGGAAGAGGAGTGATGTAAAGTGGCAAATATGATTTTCTTACCTTCACATTTATTTGTAAATGTATTGCAACATATAACTCACACACTTAGAACTAACCCTAACCCTAACTACTAATTCACATATCTTTGTGTTGTTCTTTACCTTATTAAAACATTGTTGAAACAATGACAGTGTTAATTGGGATAAGGTGTTTTAACCCCTTAGCCAATGACATCAACTGAAGCTAACTGGATCAGGATTTAGTAAACCTGAAACCCAACTGGAGGAGTATGTTAGAGCTATTTCAAATTATGCTACCAAGAAGCATGTGCTGATGTGAACCAGGCCTCACAAGTTATTTCTGTTGTTCCTCTTACTTTGTGGGCGTCCAGCTTAGAAGACTCCAAAGACAAAGCAGAATAATCAGTGAGGTAAAAAAAGAAGCCCACTGGTTTCTTTTTTAGTTAAAGACCTAATGCCTCTATGTGGTCTGCAGAGCGGTCTAGGAATTGCAAGCAGGTTAAAATCACTGTTCATGAGTCAATAATAAAAATATCATGGTGCATGGTGTATATGGTTTGTCCATAGCATCACACCAGGAAAGAAGCAGCTGCTCTTGTTTTTTGCACTGGTGACATTAAGGTTGTTGGGGAAAAACATGCAGCACTGGTATGAAAAGTAAGCAGCATATCAGAATATAAACATTTTGACAGTGTTGAAGTACAGATAAGAAAGCATCATGATTTGGGACAGTTTATCAGTATCTCAGGGCTGTTGCACACGGATAATAATAATAATCAAGGATAATCAGACCGATATTTTTACCCTTTATGCTCCTTCCAACAATTGTGTGGGCAAACCCGAATAGAGGCCAGTTGGAGCGGATATTCTGCCCAATAGTTTACAAAATAACCTTATTGCTACCAATTGAGTCGGAGCCTCCTCTCAATCATATTTCATGTTTACGATAATGGGCTCCGACAGAAACCTAGAATAGCCAATGAGAGCGAGCTGACCCAGACACCTAACCAATCAGACGTTGTGAGTTGCACATTCCTCATTCCTTATTGCAGTTCAGAGGGTGGCGGTAATGTACACAAAGTTGTTTGCTTGGCCTAATCGTCTAGTGTGAGTGTGTTCTGATAATATTAATATTAAACATTCTTTCAATATGTCTGTGGTCTCTCAGGCAGTTAAAATCTGTTAAATGAATATTGTCCTTCAGTTGAAGATAAGTAGGTGATGCAGCAGAATAATGATCCTGAATATCAAAGTAAACCCACACCTACTACAATCTACTATTAGTACTACAGAATGATAAAGAAAATCCACCTGTTCGAATCAGACCTCAGATCTAAACCAAGCAGAGAGAGAGACTTTCACACCAGAACATGTAACAATGGTCACATAACATATTGTGACAAACTGAAAATGCAGACGTTCGTCAGTCAGGCTCATTTTACAACACTGACAAGCTTCAGCAGATATTTGTGTTTCCTTGTGTTTCTAAATCTGGTTGTGTTTTTACTACTGCTGTCAAACATCAAAATGAACATGTGTCTGTCTTTTTCCTAAATCCTGCATTGTCAAACTGATGAAGTGGTTTTTCCATCTACATGTGTTATTTCTATTTGCATGTGTTTTCTTAGGCTGCAGTGCGTTCAGCTCCCAGGTTCACCAAAGGAAACAGTGATGAGTGTGCGAGCTCTGTCTTAGTATGCTGAGGAAGCAAGATACAGGAATTTAAATTCTTTTTGCAGCGATGCAACTTGCTCCTGATATCAAGCAGGAAAATATCAATTCTGGATCCTTGTTGTCAGGTTGAATCCTGCAGCTTACGTTTCTGTCATGCTTTGCGGCACAAATCACATCGAATTTAAACCGTAAGCTATATTACCGTAGGCTTTACAGCCTTGTAGGAATACTATGAACCCCCCGACATGTTAATCTACAAGGCAATACAGTCTGACATATACAGAGGCTGCTTATCTGTCTCCACCTGTTTGATGTTAAATATGAGCTTGGGTTCAGTTAAGAGGCAACGGGTGGGATCTGCCATACAGTTCTATAGGGGCTTCCTTGCACGGCTTATAATATAACAGATAAGGACCAAATATCATCATATATCCGCGCTGGTACATATTATTACAAAAACCTGGTGTGGGTTGATATGTGTTCTGTGCAGTAATGGAGCATGCACGATCATAGGCAGGAAATGTAAGATGTTGAAATGATAACTATTATTTCTTAAAGGTAGAGCATGCTGAAAATGATGTTGGAGTCAAAGTGTCCACAACCAGCAACAAATAAATAATACCTCAATGGGGCATGTTCATGATACACACCGCCCTATTTATATCACGGCAATGTAAGAGGAGACTCACCAGTTTGTATTGTGTGAGATTAATTCCCAATAGTCAAACATTTCCGGCCACAGGAAATTACAAACTTGATAAAAGGGAAATAATCAAAAACTGGTGAAGCAAACTCTCCCATCACACAAGCAATGGCTCGTCCCACTCTTCACTTATACATTTCTTAATTAAAAACTGTTCGCATGGATGGAAGCCTGCAGCTCTCTACTTGTGCTGATGTTCAACTTTGATGATGTCAAGTTAGAAATATGGAGCCAAAAGAAATATATTTCAAATCCTCAAACCTGTCTCACAAATGCCAGTTAGAGATGGAGATTTTCCACCTGAGTTGACAGCTTTTACAGTAAATATGACATGAAATGAATATGGTATACAACAAAGACACATCATCTCTAACATTTGTGGACATTTCCATCTACTCAGTTAAGTGATTCAAGATTTAAACGTGTAGTTGTGAGAGCATAATTTCCACTGAGGTCCAAGTCAAGCCAGATTTATTTATATAGCATCAAATCACAAATTCATCCAGTTATAAAACCATCTATCCTTATTCACCTTGGACCAGGGGCAAGACGATTTTGATCTTGTACAAAGATATATAAGAATAGTCATGAAGCTTTTAGTTGTAAATGAACCTTTTTAAACATGTGAAATGAATATGCATGAGGAATTCATGTGGACATTTTTGTTGGCATTACTTTACAAGCTCAATCATTGGGCCAATGTACAATGACTTGAGAACCTTATTTGCTTTTTGTTGAAATAGCAATTTTTTTTATTGCTAGTGATGTATTAGTTTCAAGTGTCCCAGTTTTTCTCTTCGTTAGTTAATAGTGCTTTGACTTATATGCTCCACTCACTTAAGTAGTGGTGTCAGTATATTGCTTTTTATGGTCTCTTAAATTTATTGTTAAAATGTAATAAAATATATTGGATCTTTCAGTGAGCTTCTGGTTTTTGTTTCACTGTAACACTAGGAAAGCAGATGCATGAGATACGATATTTAACTTGACTAGAAGTGAATGTGTGACACTGTAGGTGCAGTACACTTTACCATCTTCCACACATTCCACCTTCATTTTAGATTTATCCTGGCTTGGCCTTGTGTAACCCTGCAAGAGGATAGAGGAGTTGAAAGGTGAGATTCGTGTTCCCTGGGCTCCCTTGGGTGTCCCAGTGGGTTTGTGTGGCATTGCTTCTCCCTGCCGCTGCTCTGTGAGGTCAGATCAAGAGGTCAGCTCACCCAGGGGGGTCCCCGGTTCCTACTAGACACATTCCTCTGTTTGCTTTCTGAATTTAAGATGGACAGGATAGCCACTTTACCTTGGTTTTGCTAACTGTCAATTCCACTTTCCAAACAGAACAAACTTTTTCAAATCGAGTAGATGGTGTTGTTTGGATCAGATTATTTTTGTTTCCTTAAAGTCTTTTTTTTCTATCACCAGTAGAAGATTAGTTAAGTGCTTAGGTATAATTCTTAATCAACCTCAAATATTGAGTTTTCTGTGTCGAAATTGCTCAAAATGTTTATTTATAGAAGGTTGGTGATGTTCAGTGGTTAAAATGGGTCACGTATATACCAGCGTTGAAAAATGTTGGGGTTTGTTTATATTGTAAAGGTCTTGCAGATTACGTTGTCCCACTTATTCTTTTGTTAAAACTTAAAACTTGATTTTGTGATTTTGTGCAACATGTATCCTACATACTGGAGTTAGTACATAATTGACACACTGTCACCCAATGAAAATATTAGACCTTGTGTTTCTCACAATATGTCTGTTGCTCTCTTTTAGCCCATCTTAGATAAACCAACTCCTGAGGGAGATATCTGTTCCTGCTTACTCGTCGTTAGCATTTTCTGCTGCTGGGCAGGTAGTGTTCTGTGGGTTCATCAAAGCTATACTGAAGACAGATGTTTTATCTCCTTCATCTCACTCTTAGAAGTAAAGCAAATACTTGCATTTCAAATGTTGAACTATTTCTTTGAATCCAGGTCACTTGAAAGTTGCCTGATTCTCCAGCATTCTACCAGGCGATCTGATGTCTAGACTACAATCCCTCATGTATTTGAGATTTTTCTTTTTACAAATTTGATGCAAATAATAACAGTATAATCAGTGGAAGCATAACCACTTGGTCTCTCTTTGTCTCCATATCTCATGAAAGCTGTCTTGGGGCCCATCTATTCCCTGAGTTATGAATTATGAATCACTGCTAATAGGCTGCTTCTCCCTTGTTTAACTTAGTGTGGCTCCAGGCTTATCGCTGATGGTTGCTTCTTCTTGGACTGCCTACCTCAGTGCTGATCACCAGTATTATTCCTCCCTTCACTGTGTTATTGTCTCATTATTGCATTACTGAGGCAGGGGCTTCAAAAGCTCCGGGAAGACAAGGTAGACTGAGTCTCTGTCCAAGTGACCTTCCCTGAGGACTTAACCCACACTGTCCCACCTTGGTGCTGCATAATGGATGAAGGACAGACATTGGGCGGGAGGGGAGAAATGGGAGCGATGGGCCCTTATTACCTTGTGATTAATTTTTAATGAGGTAAACAGGTCTTTCCAGGTCACCTGCAACCTCACACACCCATGGCAGGTGGTGTGTCTTCTCCATCGTCTGCCTTATTGCTGCCCTCTTTGACATCTTCCATGGCTGCAGGGGCTCCATAGTATAATTAGGTCTCACTGTCATTGACAGAACGTGTGTCATTTCCCACAGAGTCCCTTCTCTTTCCTTCAAGTTAGATGCCATCAATTATACAGTGGCCAGAAGACCTTATTAGCTTTGAGCAACCTTTCCCTCACTCTTCCTCTTGCTGCCTAAGTTTCCAGCAGTGGGTCTCTACAAAATCAAGTTAATGTGCATTGTTTCATTATTAATTAATTTACGTTGCACATAACAGCTCATAAATTTGAGTTTAAACAGGTTGTTTGGTGGAAACCTGTTTTTGAAAACATCCAGTCCTCTTGCAGCCTGTGATTCTCCTCAACCTTGTGGCTGTAAAATTCAGTGCTGGGCTTCACTCATGTATGATAAAGTCACATTTTTTTCATCCCAGTATATGTTAAATGACAGCAAATAAAACTGAACATTGTTATGCTCTAATGGAAATAAAAGAGACTCCTTCAAGCAGACGTCTGGTTCCAGAGTGGCAGAAATTGGATGACAGGCGAGGATGCACATACGGGGTGTCATCTGGGAAATCAAGACCGCTCAGTTCACTTGCTCTGAAAGTCAGTGAACAGGTACGCCTTCGCATACGAGAAGGTGGAGAGCTCCCACAGCAATTCCCTGCAAAGCCTGGGGAGGCTGTGAAGGAAGAGAGAGGAAGAGAGAGAGAGTGTGACAGCAAGGTGAGAAAAGGAACAGATGGAGAGATGCGGGGAATCTACATTTACAGTCATTTAAAACAGGTGCTATACATAGTACAGCTTTCAACCCATCATCTCATCTAAATGATATCATTACAGCCAGAAGTCATTAAAAAAAGATTGTTTCCCCTGGACTGTATAGATTCCCTCCCTCTCCCCAGGGAGCGGGGATGAAAATGAATTTAGGGCCCCTCAAGTCATTGAATTAGCTTTTTATCACCCGATAGCCGTGCTACATATGTGCCATTTAGCTGTATATAGGATTAGAGAGGATCTTTTCTGCCTGACTGGCTACCAGCTCTCAGCAACAAGATGAGGATCATTTCCCTTGCTGAGAAAAGCTCCACTCAGCCTAGACGAAACACTCAGCACACACACCCCACTGGTGTTCGGTATGGATATTCGCTCACATACCACCATCTTTATCAACATGTGGGGGATTTGAGACTGGATAAAACATACATGTATGTCCCTGAAGAGTGTTTTATATTCCTATGGCATTAAAATGGCTTTGCATCATTATTTCGAAGTTTGCTCTGGACGTTTACTGAGAAGCTTGTTTATGATTCATTAAGCAAAGGAGAAAACCTTAATATTTTTCACATAAGACCTTTATTGTTCTCCAGCACCATTACTACCTGCAAAGCCCTGTTTGATCAGTCGAAGGGGTCATATTCTGAATTAATAAGTGTCACGCCATCCTCCACACAGGCTCTCATGGTGGATCTTTTGATGCACATTTCTCTGCCCTTTGAAGCTTGTGTTTTTTTCCTCAGACTGAGGGCTGGATGGGTGCTGTGTGGAGCAGATCCTCCTAAGCATTTTGTTCCTGTGCTTATTTGAGGAGGTTCTGCCTGTTAACATCAAATTCTTGACCGCAGAACGGCTGGTAATTGACATCAAGTGTACATTTGGTATCCCCAGCAAACTTTAATCTAGAGATGGTTCCCTGACACAACTGTTTGATACAGTATGTCAGGTTTCCACTTGGTGGTCCCCGTCGGAGCAGTTGAATGGTTGATTCAATGACTATGAATTCAGTCAGTACATTGATTTACATATCATCTAAATGTATTTCTCTCATTCCCACTATGACAATAGGGTCACTGACAACCAAACAAGTTTGCAAGTTCTTGACAGCAGGATAAACTCAAAAATACTAATCTCCTAATTCTTAGGATTTTCCATATTGACAGCATTGGTACAATGATTTTGTCAGCTATCACCATTCTATGATCTTGCATTCACTAACTGCTTTTCTGTAGATTAGTTTTCACTGTGATTAAATGCAGAATACCCAGTTCCATATCCACACACAAACGATTCACTGCATGTATTCAATGCTCTGCAGTTCACGACAGTTAATTCTGAACACATGAATAGTTGTTGTTGTCCATTTTCTTAATGTTGGCATCCAATTATCGAAACGATTGTGGCATGACTAGCGGAGAAGGGCATCAGGGATGACAGTGTTGGACAACAGTGTTGGGTCGTATCTCTTGAAAACAACACCTTTTTTAGCTTTCTCTGAACAAGCAACTTCTGTGACAGTTCTGTGACATGGCGTCTATTTGGCAACAATTGTAAACATGGTAACGCTAAAGAGGATTGATGTTGTCTCTTGGCCCCACGTTCCCAATCACCTACAGAATTAGGCAAGTCAAGGCAACAGTTTTTGACTCAATCAATCTAAATCTTCAGCCATCAGGAATAGACATTAAAAGAACACGACCTGATGAATCCTATTAAGCTGGGCAGACTCTGTAAAAAATTTAGAATTATAATTGTTGAATTCCAGATGACACAACGAGGAAATCGTCTGTGGTCAGGTACAAATATAATAGTGTATGTCCAGCTTTAGGCTGTGGTGAGTCTTCCTGCTATGACAAGTTTGAATTACCCTCTGCTGCTCCAAGTTGTACCTGTATTATAGAGGTTACCCTCAACAAGAGGCAGAGGTAGCACACAACTTGTTAAGCCCTGAGGCAAATTGTGATTTGGGAATGGGCTATACAAATACAATTTGATTGATTGATTGAGGTCAACTCAGATACTATTGACCTATGCATAATCCATTTCTCATGTTGGGATTCCAAAGTATGTTTATTGCTATGAAATCCGGGTATATTCCAATTCTATGGCGAAAATCCAAGAGAACTTTAAACTGTAAAAGTTCAAAATCAACTTGTTTCAGTGGAATGATACAGTAACTTAATTAACACAGTCAGGGTGCAAAAATATTTATCGTCAATTTCTCAAAAGCCGAGTAATTGCAAACCATCTATCATCAAGCGAGCTACTTAATGGTATATTGCACAATCCATTCAAGTGCTCTAGACAATAGTGATGTAGATTTAGATTGTATGAATCATGGACTGTATATAAGTAGGGACGATATGCTGGCTGTCTTTTAGGTCATAAATATGGCCTCCTCCATATTAATGGATTGGACATATGGGAAACTAAACATCCCATACATTTTTCTCAAAGATTGCCTGCTGTGACGAACTGGTGATTGGTCAAACACTGACATCGACAGGACCTTACTTTATTGGCTCCTCCCCCAGATTTTGGCTCCTGAAACTCCAGAACGCAGCGCTCTTATCAAGTATATTTCATCCTCATCTCTCAATAGTGGAAAGAAGTGCAGATGTGTCATCCATCTTAATTTACAGTCTATGGTTTGAATAAACTGTGACCTTACTATTCAGTTCACACTCAAGCTAACTAGCATGTTTGACAGCTATGACTGAGTAGAGCGAGAACGTTAATTGTTAATTGGAGTAATTCAACTAGCTCCACTGTTGCCACTATGTTAACAAACGCTAAGAATTAATGAACTAATTATACTGGTTTCGCTGTGACACATGTGACTTTTTATAAAAACCCTAACCACCATAGAATAAACGGACAAGTCAACATTTTAATGTTTATATACACTTTTTGGGATCTGTCTCACGGATTTTAATTTGTTCGTATGATATGATAATGTAGGCCTTGGTAATATCTTGGTCACTAACTACTATCTATCCATCTTGCTTTCCATTGGCTTGGCTACTGCAATTTGCAGCAAATGGTCCAACCCCAACCCCCCACCCCATGTCTTTCTCTCAGTCACTCTCCCTCGTTTCAGCCTTGAGGCGTCCTGTTTCTTCAGCTCCTTCGCTTTCAGTCACAATGCTGTGGAAAGGGTGAATGGGTGGGGGGCATTTAAGAGAGCAGTAGGTGGGAGTGGAGTCTGACCGCATAGGGTCTACTGTTTAAGAGAAAGGGAGTTCTCTCTTTCACTCCCTCTCTCTCTCTCTCTCCCTGTCGCTCTACGTCTCTTTATCTTTCTCTCTCACCCTCACCCTCTTTCTCTCTCCTCACTGGCTGCACATCAGCCGGCTCTCTAGGTAGACTCGAGTAAACACTCTACGAGAACAGAGGGAAGAGGGAAGATGACAGAGCTGTCAGCACTCTGAGAGATACAGACTGGTGAGAACATTTGCCAGGGCTGCCTGATAAGACTCTACTACTTCTTAGATTTTCCAATCAGATGAGAGGCTGTGAGCATTGTGTGTGAGGTAAGTCACCTTCTTTACCTGCGTGGAATGACTGTGTTTGAATGGTGAGCAGGGTGAAATGGCTGAGCGCCTTACCTTATTAAGATGAATGAGAAAACTGAATTGCACAGCTTGATAAATGTTTAACTTCAACCACATTCTCTTCGCTTTTTTTCTCACTTTCATATAAGTTAATGTTAAAACTTTCAGATTACATTTTTTCGTAGTTTTTGTAAAATTTGATGTAG
Organism: Platichthys flesus; assembly: GCF_949316205.1. NCBI lineage: Eukaryota > Metazoa > Chordata > Actinopteri > Pleuronectiformes > Pleuronectidae > Platichthys > Platichthys flesus. The sequence continues at coordinate 24,734,793 of NC_084947.1, read as the reverse complement.
GGATGCAATTAATTGCTATTTCCATTATCAATGTGTCTTTTGTAGATCAACCGTTTAAGGGTTATATCTTTCAAATGTATAATTTTGTATCAATATCACTATCTGAATATAAGCACAATCAAAATGTGACAATTTGCTTGATAATTAACACATTATTAATTAGTGAACTGTCAATTAATTGACTGTATTGATTGTGACCTTAGATGCTATATTCCCACTCCAATGAAGAGTATGGGTGCTTAGCAAATAAAAGCAGCTTCTGTAATTCATCCTCATGTTTTACAAGAGAGGACTTCAGAGACTGGCTTAATTTGGCTCTTTACTACATGCACCTGGGTACCAATTATGTTTTACTGTCAAAGTTTTCCTCTTGCCGCCTATTTTCCATTTATTACCAGGGCAGTTAAAAAAAGACTAATGTCTTCAGAGATGGAAGTCTGTGATGATCTACTGAATTATTCTGCTTGCATTAGGGCTGATGCTGAGCTGATGGGTTTGCAGTGGAGAGTTAGTGTTAATGTGTGTGTGTGTGTGTGTGTGTCTGTATGTGTGGGCTGCTTGTCTGTATAGGTCCAGCTGTACACTTTATGGTTGCCAGCAGACAGACAGTAGGCTTGTGTAACCCGGGAGACAGACAGCTGCTCGGTATTAGATGCCGCTGGTTGGTTCCTCTCCCAGATCTCCAGCATATATGTTGCTGTAAACTGGCAGCCTCACCGGCACGTGTTACGTGCGCTCACACCCACACCCAAACACACACACACACACACACACACACACACACACACACACAGATAAGCGCTCACCATGTGCTTCCCAGTCTCTTATCTGCATGTCAGCTTCATTTGTTTGTCAGCTGTGTCTCATGGGGAGACAGACAGATACACTGAAAGATATCAGACAATTTGACAGAGATGATGTTTGATGGATTAGTAAGTGAATTCACTGACACAGGGTTTTGACAGCCTATTCTTGATTGCTGCCACTTGCTTACATTTTCACTATCCATATTTTTTTTCAGATTATTGCTTCAAATTTATTTTAGGTATAGAAAACCAGAGTAAACAGTGGCCTCTGTGGTCACAAGCATCAATGACAGGATACATGTCACATATGGTGTAACAGTAACACAAGTAGTGAAGACTCATAATAGACATGACTGAGTTAGTCAACTAGTTAGTTATATCACATACACATGAAGATATTTATGAAACATAACAGAAGGCAGACTTCGAACCACATTAAGCTAAAGGCAATACCGGACCAGACAAGGCTGAAGCATGAATTTGTGGTCTTTATATTGTTGTCACTGCTCATTTCAACTTTTAAGAGAAAAAGTCTGCTATTTCTGCTTTCAAAATGAGTCTTGCTTTGAAGATCTCTGCCTCCAATCCTACCCTCAGGGTGAACAGAACTGCTTTTAGATTTGGAGTCCAAAAATCTCAGCTGGAAGCTTATGAAATTATTAAATATGGGTCAGCAGAACTTAAAGACTGGGTTAATCAGAATTTATGGCACGTGTCATGGATTTACACAGTATCGACCTGAAAGTGATTGATTCAATTTGTGTCCTCGTGTACATCGCAGCGTGAGAAGGTTTGGACGGAGGTAGAGAGGAGAGGGGGGGGGGGTGTATGGAGATGTGAGGTGGGCTGTGACAGAGGAGACCCGCAGGATACCAGGGCATCGTGTGCTGGGTGGTATTCGTGTATGTTGAGGAGTTGCAGACACAATGAAGTAGTCTGGCTGCAGCTTCACATGCACTGCAGGCATCTGAAATATCTTTTGTTTTATTATTTTAAAAATTTTGTGTTTTACACATATGTCAAGCATGGGTTTGTGCTCACAGGACTGCCTCCTCATAGGCGCGCTACCCGACCCTAGGCAGCAGTGCAGGCTTGGTGCATTAATGTTTCATGATACTTTGGCTGCGCATATGACTAGCCACTGATAGTGACACTCGGCATAACGATGAGTGGGAAACGTGCCTTTGTTTGGACAGCTGTGAGCTCCCAAGACTCTGGGCCCTACAAAGCTCGCTGAGAGGGTGACTGTCTTTAACCCCACTTAGCTCCTCCACTGGTGATTGAAAGCAAACAATAATTGTGCGTATTCATGATGACCCAAGCTGGGCAAGACTCAGGGGAGATGCAGAGATGTATTGGTTAAGCTAAACTAATGTCAACTGTAATTCAGGCTGATCCAAACACCAATCCCTCTTCTTCCTTTTGTCCTTCTTCTTCAGCATTGACACTGGTTTCTGGTGAAATGTCATATTGGCTCAAGATGATGTAGTGTTCACTGAAATTGTTGACATAATGTATGGGTACAGCTTTCAGAAAAATGTCAACTGGACTGTGTTTTTCGAACGACATGACCACCTGTGATCCAGATGGTTCTCAGTACGTGTAGTAAAACCAATGACACATACAGTACAGTGAAACTGAGGATATATTGTTCAGAGATGACTGTGGCACTTGAAGTTTTAGTATATTTTTATACAAAATAGTTTTGTACAAATGATATTTATACAAAAATGATTGACTCTCAGAGGATGACATTCCCATCGGCCTCAGGAGTAGGTTTTCTTTGTGTTCATTCTCAACATTTTAACACTCTCCACATATTAATCATGCTTTGTACAATTGATGTATTGAGAAATAGTCCACCCTCACAGATGTGTGAGAATATCTGCAATCCTTTTCAGAAGGAATTTTACCATATTTGGAAAATGGCTAATTTTACAAGAGAAGGTTTAGATTTTTTTCCAGGATCTAGCCTTTAAATTCACAACATCCAATTACGGAAGACTAATCCTTTTGTGTCTAAATCCAAGATTATTGACTGAACTTGACAGTTGGCATCACAGGGCAGTATGCTTTCATTTATCCACTAATTTAGAGTTAAAATAAATGATTAAATGACTAATACTTTACAAGTGAGCGTATTTTCCCCACAAAAGTCACCACAGTCTTTCCCGTGTCTCAGTCTGCCCCAGTTTTATTAGACTTCGCCACAGAACAAAGACCTCCCTCAAACAAATCCAGTCTTTTAAGCATCCCAGATGGTTTTTAATGCTCCTCCGATGTTAATGTGTGACGGGAAACAAGTGGAAGTCTTGAAGCTGTGGGATCCGGGATGCCTTTGTTTTGCCCTGCTCTCCATTGGGGCAGCCAATAGATGAACGCATGTGGTAGGTACTTCATTTGAATACTTTACCTCCACCAGTAACTTCGCATATTGGAATGCATAAGCTATAATGTTCTTGGACCATGATGGGGGGCCCTTTTTGAGAAAATTTAAATTGGGAAAAATGGTAAAAACTGGGGGAAGCCAATGAAGAGACGACCCTGGGGATTCGGGTCATTAGGCTCATACAAGTGTCTGAATGGAAGGCACTCCCAATTTGGACACGGAACACGCTTCAGGCTTTCATCACAGACAAGGGCAAACAGATGTCTGAGTATCACAGCCAACATGCATGCTTCCATTTCTAGTAGAGAGAAAAAAAAAATCCTTTCCATCCTGTTTGAATGGAAATAACCAATAAAGCTCAAGTGCAAAGTGCGTAAATATGCAGCATTTGAAACTTAAGAGCTCCTGAACATGTTTACTCAGCATTCTTCCTTCAATGTCTTAATTCACTTTTCTAGTCCTTCAACAACTCAAACATGCCACATAGGAAGGCTGGATTTACTATCCTCTAGTTAAAAAAATATCCTACCTGGTACATAAATATAAGATTCCAGGCAACTCTGCGTCACTAAATATGTTTCTTAGTGGTGACTTTCAGTTGACTCATTCGGTCTGTTACATTTGCCCACTCCTCATGTTAAGTATGCTGTTGGTGAGGTTCAGGTTCAAAAGCTCACAAGAAGTGACAACCATGCAAAATAAGCCAGCCAACACTCTGTTGAGATTGTGAGGAGACTGTGCTATCACCTTGCAGCTCATTACCTGAGCGGGAAGGTGTTAGTTACATGGTAAGTTAAGACACGTCCCAGAAGCTGACATCAATACCTCTGTGTAATTTAACGACACGGGCAGTGGCCAGGGCCAATCAGATTTTTCTAGTTATGCAGTGCAGTGTAAATGCATAGGAGAGGAAGTAGGCGGAACAGAGGCCTATGAACTCACAACTGTCTGGAAAAATCAGCAGGTGGACGGGTAGTAAAGGCTGCCAAGCCTCTACACCACACAGGGGTTAGGCTAATAAACAGTAGGCCACCGGTACCCAGCATGTTAAAAACCTCATGAACAATGACAAGCATCTAACCCCTCCATCTGGACCCAGTGAGAACAGCAGCGAAGGAGGGAGGCACTGCAGGGGGAGCGCCATAAAGAATATTGATGGGCCTCGCATCGAGGCACGAGACAAGTCACAAAAAACTAGATTGAGATTTGACTGTCTGCTGTGTAACTGACCCAATGAGCACTGTCGTTGACTCAACATTCATCTCCTCCATATCTGAGTGTCAAAGTCGGAAATTGGTTTTGGTTGAAGAAACCGAGTTCTTTGGTGCAGTATCAGTCAGACATGTCAACTCTTGCTCCAAATCTCTCTGGCGGTTCTGTGAGCGTGATAGGACTCGTGAGCGTGATAGGACTCAGCCTTGGCAGAGTACTCTCTCTGAGTACCCAGATAGAGTGTTTCTGCCAGTATCTCAGATCCAGCCTCCCCGTCCGCCTTATCAGCCATGAACACACTTACCCCCACCATTCCCCCGTAATCTGTCTCATCGGATCCAGTGGGGTCACAGCTGAGAGCCAATGTGTGTAGCTCCGGTTTGATGAAACCAGTCTTCTTTCTCTGCCCTGAAAACCAGTGTATTCCCTATTTCATTTCTCTAACTATATGGGAAATAATGATAGTACAGGGAGTTGCAGTAAAAATATTGATGTGCTTTCTTGATTTCTAGTTATGACATTTTATCAGATTTGTCGAGTGCGAGTCGGAATAGAGGTTATAATTGTCAGGGCAATGGAATTGAGAGCAACATTTATCAAGGTATAATAACTGTACATTTCTCATTTTGTGTTATTACCTAGTTAAAACTAATCAACCTGCCTATCTCAAACTGTCATCAGGACATTTGCTAAAATAATCCCAATTCTATTAAGAATTTCTAAGTGGTTCAATTTTGAGTAAAATATGAAAAGCCATTTTAAAACTCGTCACTGCAGACTCCACTTCCCAAGTCGCTTTCTTGAAATAGGTGAAAATAATCTGATGATGTATTAACAAGGATTCAAAAATATTTCTGATTTCAGAAGTAATTAATTAATAAAATAATTCCTTACAACACCAATAATAGATTTTGGCCACTGGGGAGCTGTCTAGCAATTGGCTCACACAACGGGTTGAAAGGGGTTGGGTTGATGTGTGGTTATGATTTTTACTAGCATTAATATATTGATTACTTACTTGAAATTTGAATAAAGTTGTTGTCTAACAAAGCAGAAAATAAACTTAAAATGCTTAGATTCACATTTACATATTTGTTATAAACTGCTGCAGATACATTTTTTTGTATTATCTATGAATCCACTCACTGACTAATGAGTTTAACTTGAAACATGTTTGCAAATAGGTGCCTATTTACACGAGCAACAGACAGCAGAAAGCTGCCTGCTGCTGGAAGTGATGCCATGACAACAGTGCGATGAACCGAAACAGCAAAGTTATAGGACACAACCAGAGACAAACAAATGTGATGAGATGGAGATTTTCAACAATTAATCTCTACCACCATATTATACCTAAAGTATCATTTGTAATTTTTAACTTGAGAAGTTGGTTCCATTACCGAAAAATGACAGAAATGACCAATTTCAGACTTAGTTTTGACCATTCATGTCAGTGTGCACTGGACTGCTGAACCCAACCTGCCTGTGAAATATGCATCAGTCAAACATGGCACAACAGCAAATTTCCTGAGGAGGAGGCCAAGAGGAGGCCTGTCTTCCAATTAGCCGTGTCCTAATACCATGGCGTCACCACATTTCTGCCACGCTGTAATTGAACCACATCTTGAACTCAGCCTTGTCCTCCCTGCTCACCCCTGCTCCCTAATGAAATGAGTCGCAACTAATGACTATTCAGTCTAGATTTCAAAAACTGCAACTCTTCAGCAACCAAAGAGAGCAGTTTTGCTTCTATATGATGCTGGCTCTGTTTTGTGTACTTCAGCTCTACAGCGACAGCCACATTGGTCATAAAAAGCAGAAAGAGAAAAATGGCGTGTGTCTTCAGCAGAATGAGGTGATAAAATTTGAAAACCCTTTTCTCAGAAGCGGCAACAACTGCACCATTGATCATGCATCGAGCACTAAACTCAAGCTGTGCCTTTTCCCGGAAATTCATTCCTGTGTTTGATGATTATAACTCACAGCCATAGTGCTGTCCTCAGCAACTCGCTATCTCTTTGACCTTGGTGGGAATACACAATCCAAATCAATATTCACCTGCTTTAGCTCAGGACACACTGTATGTGTGAGGTTTCTTTCACCTTGCAGGCAAGTCGATAATAATATAAAACTTTATCAACAGATTGCAGTACCAGTGGATATGTGGCTCTCTGAGTTATGAGATCACTCTTTAAAGTAGAAATATAACCTTATTTCATGATTCTTGATGTGGAAGTCAGTGTCCGTGACTAAGGCTCATTTCCTGGTAAATTCCCCCTGTTACAATTTGACAGTATCTCAAGGTGAAAAGAGCCCCAGACAATAACCCTCCATTCAGTCCTTATAGCAGTGACCCAGATTTAGATTCTGTACCAAAGAAGGCAAGCTGAGTTTTTGTCATGGGCGACCTACAAAACTGGGGAAGCTTGATAAATTCTTCAGAATTGAAAAGGGAGACTTTGAATCCTATCAGACCTGTTTAACATACAGTCCTGGGACTTAAGTTGTAGTTGTGGTCATTGAATATTTACAGCTTTTACACACCAAGTGGGGCACACTGCTTCATTATTCAGTTTGTTTGTTTTCAGACGTAGGCTGCGGTGTCTGTTCACATTGCTGACTGTTCGCAAATCTTTCTTTCCATTTCAGAAGACACCCTGATTGCCTCTCCATGTTGGTCTACTTTTAAATGAACACTTTGCTGGAGACACTTGCCTCATGACACTTAATGGCCTTTTGTTTCTACACAAAAATGACATCTTCATTTTATAAAATCTGTACAAATATATGCCACTGAACTCTTGCTGAGTGACGGTTTTCTGTTGTTTGACCTGCCGCATGCTAGCGTCTCTGCATTTAGGTGAACCCCAGTTATGGCTCAGATTGCCAGCATTGGGGTCCTGGCTGAATTTGAAAGAGATTCTGACTCCTGCATAAGATATATGCAATACTCGCCAGTCTGAAAGTCGGCTCATCAATCTCCCACTGAATTGAAAATAAAACTGTCCAAAATATGGGAGACAGTAGGAGGAAAACATAACACTGGAGAAGTAATCATCCATCCAGGTTTTATTTATTTCAATTTAACACAGACTGTCCAAACGGGAAACAAGATCATTGCTAAGTGATAGACCACTATAATGTGACAGAACCTTGCATGCCATGTTGGACTGGAGGTATCCAGTAGCTTATGGGGATTTGTGCTGACTGGACTGTCCTGGTTTTACTCTGATCTTGATCCTCTTGGTCCTCCTTTGTGTGAAATAAATACATTCTCTTGATTTACTCAAGGATTATGCTTTTAGACTTACACAAAATGGCAGGGAAACAATAAGCACAACACCTAGGGACATGTGGAAAGAACTTGACATTCTTGATAGGATGGTGGGAGTTATTGCTACTTGAACTGGTTAAGAGAGACAATGTTTTTTACATTACACTAATGGGAATATCAGGGATGTTTGAAAGCCAAGACTTATATAAAGACTCTCAGGATGTCACTGTTTCTTTTGGACTTTGTACATGTAAGAGTTTCACCTTTTGTTAAGATTTGTGTATACCACTGACACACATTCATAGCTGTATGTTACACACATCATTTGCATTACTATTGATGTTGAATTCTTGTTAATGACACTTTCATGACTAGAGAAAATACAGCATTACACTTTTAAAACACCCCATCTTAACATGTTCCTTTGTAAATTATATGTGGCCTGACTGGAACATGCCTCTGCAGCCTCCACTCAAACAATCATGTTGGGGGTCTTTTTGTTACATTCACGTGGTTGTTGTTTTTTAAAGGTTATTTTGGTGCAATTTATACCTACATGAGATTCAAACCATTTGCTTGGTTTGATGCTCAGTCACAAAAGTTGAATTGTAGAAATTTGGGAGGTTAGAGGGATTGGGATAATGGAGACTGGAGATTTCTGTTGTAATCCTGAATCCTGACGACAACATTTGAGATTCTTTTTTACATGACTTAGGTCTTTACTATAACCAAGTAGTTTTATTAAAGGCTTAACTTAACCAAATCCCTAAGCATGGATGTAGCAGATCAGTAAGCAATAATTTCCAACATTAAGCTAAATTTGAATGATAAAAATAAATATTTCAGACTTGTTTATATGTTGAATCTTAAGCCTGATTAATGATCTTGTGAATTTAAAGTCAGTAGTGCATTGTATTTTATTGGTTCGGTAGGGTTGGGGTCAAGGGTTCAATGTCAGGGGAAGGGTCAAAGTTACTAGGGTCGGCTGTCTGATTTGTTACCCCTTCCCCCACTTAAATCCTAAAGCAATAAAATGGTAGAATGATCTGAACCCCTTTGACAGGGAGACGCCTAATCAGTTTTAAAATGGACCCCAAATGGATCTTTGAAGAATTTACAGCTCTCACTGTGTGAGGTATAAAACTTAGGGTTAGGGTTAGGGTTAGGGTTAGTGTCTCCCTTGTATGTCTTGGGAATAAGCTAATATGGATCAGTTGCACCAGCAGCTTTCCCCTGGTAAAATTCTGCTCACATTTGAACGCAAGACAGGCAACAAGCTTTGTTGCTGTTTGAGAAGCTAACTATAGAGCAAAACTAAGTGAGGGATTACAAAGAAGCAGCAGTCAGACTGTATCAAGCCCATGTCTGTGTTGCCAACAACCAGTTGCATTAGCATAATGCCAGGGCCACAGGGTGGGCATGAGAGAAGTCAAACAGAGGGATCAGCTCTGTGTTTCTCAGGGTCACACTCAGTTTCTCTTATTGTGATTGTTGTACTTCACATTAAAGATTAGTAGATGGCAGCTCTGGGGTGAAAAGGCCAAATCAAATTATTTCTCAGACTTTGTGGAAGTTTCTTTTCTTAGTTTATCGGTGAGTGAAGCAGAGTTTTGCCAGCGCCACAGATTCTCAGACAAAGCCTGCTTTGGTCTCTCGGGGTTGCCTCGCTCAGAGTTCCATGTTGAGAGCAGCCACCCTTCAAAGTGGGAAAGCCAACCATTCGCCCAAAACTAAAACCTTAACAGCAACTCAAAGCAATTTTCTGCCTATTTTGTGTTTTAATCCCTGGTTTGTGATGCTTGGTCACAGTGGTGTGTCTGTGTGTGCCTGTATGTGTGCGTGTGTGTGGGGGTGTGTGTGTGTGTTTGTGCTTGTGGCTGTGTCAGTGTGACATAGAGTGTTAGCAGCTGAGTGTGGGGGGGGGGGGGTGGGGTCTCTTTCGGATCCCTGAGGGCCCAGATCATCAGCTCTACCATTAGCACTTTTACAGTCTAGCCATCATGGAGGCGCTCATCCCTTCTTGTCAAATCGGGGGGGGGGGGGGGGGGGGGGTGATGATGATGATGATGGTGGTGGGGGGGCAGGGGGGTTGAAACCATGCGATCCCTCAAAGCTAAGCTCATCTGTCTGCCTGCTTAATCACACATCAGGTTGGGTTGAGGTGAACAAGCATCTCTTCCTGGAATATTACCTGCTGACTGACATACCTCCTCCCTGTTCCTGCCAGCAGTCATACATTTTCATATCTGCTTATCCAGACATTTTCATGTGGGCTGCTAAGAGCTGCTATTAACCTTTAGAGCTGCCAAGCTACACACTGGTTTTATGAGGGGTAGGAAATGATCGTTGTCAGCATCTCTGACAAGGAGGGGTAAAAGGTACAATTATATAAACTCAGCCTGAGACAGACACTTAAAAAAACAGGCATGGACTAAATGTTCTTAATCTCTCTTTTGGTTCCAGTAGTGACTGGCAACGACATTTATGTCTTTCACCACCTTTCTGCATTGAAATAAATGGAAATCTGATTATTATAGGAACAACAAACTTTAAGAATCAGTCCTCTTATTCGTAAATACCCCTAATGTTAGATGGAAAAGTCTCAGACTTTATACCTTCAACCAGCTTTGTATATTTAATTCAAGACTAAGATCAAACAGCAAGGTAAAACATCTGGTTTGAAGGTTTGCTTCTATTCCACCACCTCAGCACATTTTTTTCCACCAGACCTTTTAAAAAAATCATGTCTCAGAAGGTGAGCACAATAAGAATCATGTTACAGTACTAAAAGAAAACCCAGTGGCTTATGGGAAAGCAGTGCTGACCTGCCAGTTTCCAGGTTGCAGGAAACTTTGTGCATCGAACAGGTCTGTACAAACACAGATGGTGTAGGCTGGCATTAGTCTGTCAGCTACATCTGTGGTCTGGACTGTGGTGTACAGAGGAAGTTCTCCACTATACAGGTGTTGTTGGTGCCAGCCTGTCTCAACATGATTCGAAAAAGGAGGCTCCGAGGTCACATGCTGTCCTGGCAGAAATTGCTGCTCTAGGTACTCAGAGGAATTGTGAGAAAAATGCCCCAATGTCATACACTACCCTGCTCCACTAGGAGCAGATGAGCTAAAATGGGTCAAAGACACCAACAGGATTGGAAGTGGTCTTTTGTTAGGGGCAACAGATAAAGGTTAATTGCTTTCTAGTAGGATACTGTAATATTTCAATCCAGCTATGATCCCTATTGTGGATGTTTGTGTGTGCGTGTGATGGAATATGTTGTTTTTATCTCTCCCAAATCAAAAGGGCAAACCTGACAAATTAATATCCAACAGGATTCTATGTTAATTCCTGGTAAAACTATGTGACAGTGAAATGTTCCTACAAAGTAATCAAAAAGTGAAAAATGAATCTTCCTTATTGTAGGACTCAAGACCAGGAAACCCATTTGCTAGCTGAAAAGACTATTCTCCACTCCAGCTGCTTCTTTACCAGAAGACACGGAGCCAGGGTGTCATCATGTGGATGAAAGGCTTCGTTTTAGGCTGCATGACTGTGGCACTGCTGATTCAGCTTTCCACGGCCGGCCTGGTGAAGGTCATCCGCCATCGCCGAGAGACTCTGATGCCCAAGAAAACGGAGGAGAACCTCACTCTGCCCCACCCTGACCAGCCCGTAGTGTTCAACCACGTCTACAACATCAACGTCCCCTCCGTGTCCCTCTGCTCAGTGGATCTTGACTCACCCGTAGGCCCAGAGCTCAAACAAAAGCCAAACCCAATGGACATGCAGAACAGCGAGCACATGGAGCATACTGTGGATGGCGACAATCAGATTGTTTTCACCCACCGCATTAATATCCCCAAGCAGGCATGCGGTTGCAACAACCAGCTGCCAGACATCAAGGATATCCTGAACAGGCTGGAGATGCTTGAGTCAGAGCTGTCTAGTCTGAGGGAGCAGTGCAGCAGCGGGGCAGGATGCTGTGGAGCTCAAGTTACAGGTATAACTTTTACTGTATGCACTGTTACACTGCACTGTACATTTTTTTTTTTACTTTTTGTGAAAATGATCCTGTAAGTAAAGCTAGACATATCAGTTACTGACCAACTCACAAAGTGCAGCCGGAGTAGACCAAGTTGGTCCAAATCTCAACAAAATTATGAATTCACGCAGTTTGAATGGCCAGTTTCTGGCCATTCAAACTTGATCCAATTCATGATCTAATTTTCATGTTTGATTGAAAGGACTGCTCCCTGTATTTTGTGATATTGCTGAGGCCAGAGGTTGTGTGATACTAGTATGGTTTTTTTCATCACATTACAATACTTTGTAATCACTTGCCTCTTTTTACCTCACCCAAGGTGAAGTATCCACAAAACCCTACTGTAATGGCCATGGGAACTGGAGCACTGAAACTTGCAGTTGCACATGTGAGCCCGGATGGAAGGGTCACAACTGCACTGAACCTGAGTGCCCCAATGACTGCCAGGACCAGGGACGATGTGTGGACGGAAAATGTGAATGCTTTGAGGGCTTTGGTGGGGATGACTGTGCTATTGAGCTCTGCCTAATGGACTGCGGTGACTACGGCCACTGTATTGACGGCTCCTGCCTATGTGAGGAGGGCTTCCTTGGTTTGGACTGCACCCAGACCAACTGCCTTAACAACTGTCTGGGCCGTGGACGCTGCGTAGAGGATGAGTGTGTTTGCGATGAGCCATGGACGGGCTTCGACTGCTCCGAACTCATCTGTCCAAATGACTGCTATGACCGCGGACGCTGCATTAACGGCACCTGCTACTGTGACCAGGGCTTCACTGGGGAAGACTGCGGCAATCTCACATGTCCAGGCAACTGTAACAATCGTGGCGCTTGTGTGAATGGTGAGTGTGTGTGCCAGACTGGCTACATTGGAGAAGACTGCTCAAAGCTCACTTGTCCCGCAAATTGCAACGAGAGAGGCCATTGTTTCAATGGGAAATGCATCTGTGATCCAGGATTTGAGGGTGAGGATTGCTCGATTCTTTCATGCCCTGACAACTGTAGCAACAGGGGAAAGTGCATTAATGGAGAATGCGCATGTGACTTGGGATACCAAGGTGAGGACTGTAGCGAGCTGTCGTGCCGCAACAATTGCCAAGACCGGGGTCGTTGCATTGATGGACAGTGCATATGTAACAAGGGATACACTGGGGAGGACTGCAGTATCAAGACCTGTCCAAAAGACTGCATGGGACGTGGAGAATGCATTGACGGCAAGTGTCAATGCTTCGCTGGCTTCAAAGGTAAAGACTGCGGTGAGCTGACCTGCCCGAATGACTGCCTGGACCGTGGTCGCTGCGTGAACGGACAATGCGTTTGTCATAAAGGTTTTGCTGGTGAGGACTGCAGTGAGAAGACGTGTCCCAAGAACTGTCTTGAAAGAGGTTACTGTGTGGATGGTAACTGTGTGTGTTACGAGGGTTTCACTGGACTGGACTGCTCCACACTGACCTGTACCGGAGACTGTCAGAACCAGGGACGCTGTGAGAACGGAGTCTGTATCTGTGATGAGGGCTTCATTGGAGAGGACTGCTCTGAGGGTAAGACAGACCATTAATACCTACATTTTCAACAGGTACATATAAGTGATTTAACGGAATTCATATAACACATTACTCATGGGTATTAGGTGTCACAAAAGTCAGATTTTCCAAGTCAATACATGCTTTCAATCTGTAGCAATCATTCTAGGTAGGAGATGTACATCAAGCTAAGAATAACATGCTCAATATGTCATTATCCGGCAAAAAAATATTTGTATGTGTAATGTGTAAGTGGATTTATTCATACTATTGATGTTTTTGTCTATGACTTTTTGAATCAAAATTCAATATTCACCCTCCTTTTAGGTTGGTTTTGGCCTCCACCACAGTGGCCCTAGCTGCTATTTGCTCCACTATGTTCATGAGCTCGTTGCTAGGTTTCATCTGTCTGCCATCTAGTACAGACATTTAGTGTAAAGTAGGTTTAGCTGAAAACAGTAACCTACAGCTCAGGTGAACCAAACAGTCAGTCAGTGAAATTGCTGAATCATCCTTTTCACATTACACAGTATTTCACCCAATGTTTATATAGAAATACCCATAATTAAAGCTTTTAAGTCAAACAACAAAGACACCCTAAACACAGCTATAAGCACATGCCAGGTTACACACATACAAGCAATGTGTCCACACAGGAGGTGTAGCATGAGCAGCACATTAGCAGAGCAGCAGCAGCTTCAATACTCTGTGGCTGAGCCCCCTTGTGCACTTCCTAAATGGTGTGTCTGGACTTTGTGTGTACAGCCTGTTTGTGTCTCAGGATGCGTTGAGGCACAGTATTGAGTCCACTGAAAAAAGCACCTGAAATGACCCCTGTGTAGACATGACGAGGGATATGACATTCAAATACATTTTTGAGAGTTCCTCTGGGAAGTTCCCATATTTGATCTTTGCATATTTAGGAATTCCTATCGTCTTAGGTTTTTTAACATCAAAGGCAATGAAATTGACTCCATGTAACATAATATAAAATGTTAGTTTAATTCATGTATAATTTTTTCCAATTGAAAAATATATAGTAAGAACATTTTATCATCACTATATCTCTATATGATTGGAAAATTGTAGAATTTAATGTGAATATCAAATATTGTCCGACGAGTTTTGATCTCTACAACTTAATATGCAGTGAAGCGACTTGGTTTTCGATTGCTCAGCTACTTCCTAGCAAATCATATGGAAAATACTGTGTTATTGCAAACTGCTGATTGGAGACTGACCTTGTTCAGGGAAGAGGGGAAAATCTACCTGAAGAACGGTCATAAATGTTCAAATATTTCAGACTGTGCTACAGCTCGTAGATCAAGTGTTCAGTATGATATCTGTTGTATGTCATTCAACTTTGTATCTGTGAACATGGTTCAAGAGTTTATGTGAAATTTCTGTAAGAATCCCCAGCCTGAATTAACGAAAGTTGACTTGAGTTGGGCTCATCTTCCTATTTCGAGATTTCTGACAATACAGTACTTCGAAAAAAACTTAATTACTGACATTTTTAGATGTTCAATACATATAACTTAACTTATGGTGTTTCCCCACAGTCTCACCACCCAAGGACCTTAAAGTGATAGAGGTCACCCCTGAGACAGTGGACCTATCCTGGGAAAATGAGATGCGTGTTACCGAGTACCTGATCACCTACGCGCCCACAGCAGCAGGAGGCCTGGAGCTAGACATGCGTGTGCCTGGGGATCAGAAGTTGGCCACCATTCGGGAGCTCGAACCTGGCATTGAGTACCTGATCAGTGTCTTTGCTGTTCTTAGCAACAAGAGGAGTGTTCCTGTCAGTGCAAGGGTGGCCACACGTATGTGATTCCTCTCTGTAGCGATTTACAAAATTCCATGTATTAATATAGATGAGTTGTGGATAATCGTTTTGCCTTATTCCTCTCAGATCTGCCTGAGCCTGAAGGACTCAAGTTCAAGTCAGTTCGGGAGTCGTCAGTTGAGGTACAGTGGGACCCACTGGACATTCCCTTTGACGGATGGAACATCATCTTCAGGAACACAGTGAGTCCTGACATTCATCATGTTAATGGAGCTTCTGTATTCCAACATACTCTGTCATTATCCAGATTTTTTCCTATGGTAAAAAAACATATATGGGCCACTGCAGACTTGCATCTTCAGATTCAGTATTTCCCTAATGTGCGTACATGAGGATCAAGGTGATTATCCTGTGGAAAAGGGATTAACCAAGACTGACAGCTGGTTCTGACAGCTCCAGTGACCCCATGCCACATAGAAAATGTAACTTTGTTTAATGCTTTATTTTCCTTTTTGAGTGCTCATAGAAACCTCTTCAAACAGTGCTACTGGAATCTGCTCAAACCCACGCTCTGTTAAAGTGAATACCCTGTCAAGTCTTAAGTCCAAACGCCACCCAGAGCGCCATTATGTATGATTTGGATGTCCACCCCCCTATTCCTCACATTATGCCAGGACTAGTCTTTGAAGTGGTTGATGACTGGTGTGTTTTGGTGCTGGCAGAAAGAGGAGGATGGTGAGATTCTTAACTCCCTTGGCCGTCCAGAGACCACCTTTGAGCAGTCGGGCCTGGGCCCTGGCCAGGAGTACGAGGTCAAACTGGAGGTGGTGAAGAACAACAAGCGTGGACCTCCTTCCTCTAAGAACGTCGTCACAAGTAAGTGTACACATTCACGCTGCTAACTGGCTTATCAATCTATTGTTTCAGACTTACTGGGATGGTTTTATTCAAGAAGGGTGAACATTTACTTAGTTTGGAAAGGGTTCTCTGGCTTAACCCTTTGAAGCATTTCCTTTACTTCCCCAAAATAAGTGGATTTTCATCTACCTGTTTTGATGTATATTGGGGTCCAAATGTCAAGAACGTTACCTCATTCATTTCAATGCTCAATGTATATGTTAAATTTACAAAGCAAATAAAATATAACAAAAAGGTTTTGCACTTAAGTGTGAGTTAAAAAATGGGATGTATTGATATAACAAAGTACATAATGAAGTAGAATGAAATGAAGTAGAGTACATATCTCCAACCTAGGCCCAACAGTGCCCGTACAAAACAACATATAATTATTAGTCCTATATATACCTTTTTAACATTATCCATTAGCTTTTCTCTGGGAAATTGGTAAAAATAAAAAAAACACACATCTCACAATTCTGAAGAGAGTAATAGAAAATTATAGAATCCACCCCTTTTTCCTGATCCATGCCAACATTGAATGGGTTGTTTCTTGACCTGTGTTCCATCCTTCTGCCCAGTTTCATTTAAATCTGTTCGGTGTCATCTGCCATTTTGCTTGTTAAAAACAATAACCACCGAATCAAGCTAACCAACAATGGTGAAAACACATCCATAGGTAATAATGACATACCGCATATGAAGCTTTTCAAGTATCTACTGTATGGATGAAACTCTTCTCCAGACTAATACGGGTGGACAATTGAAGACTTGGCTATTTTTTGGCATCTCGTTCAGAGCTCCGTTATGAAACTTGACCACATCACAGAGTCTCTTTTGTTGTCAGCTGGTGATAACTCAGCATAACACTGGTGTCAATGTTACTTCTTAACAAGCAGCAAAGAGCTCAGAGTATTGGAGCAGCATACAGAAACACTCCCTCATGTCAATATAACTGTTGGGACTAAAAAGTCAAATTTGTACTATTAACCCCTGTCATGCGTTGAACACTTGGTGGGCAGTGGGACAGATGTGAAAGCAGCTCTTTGGATAAACGGTCCAGTATTTCTATGACTGCTGGTCCATCACATTCGGGATAAATTCTTTGCTCTTTATAACATACACGATGGTCCCTGTGTACACAGACGTAAAGATAAATCCCTCCAAATCTATCACTTGTGGATTAGTTTTGACCTTGAATTTGTATAAAAAGCAGGTTTGCAGGATAATAAACCTAAACTTTCCGACACCCAGAGCTGTAGATTGAGAATGGATTTACCAGAAATAGAGGTTTTTGTGTGATAAAGTGTCACTTGCATCTGTCAACCAAAATGCAAAAACAGGTTGTCACCTTCACATCTTGTGCAGGTTCATTGAATTCTCCACCTGGCCTATCCGTCTTGCAGCTCCCAGCAGAGTACTGTAAACAGCCAGACATGTCAAACCTGAGAGATTAGCTCATTAGATTTCACTGCATTGTTGTGATTTAGTCGGGATTGTGAAAAGAGATATTGATTTTAAACCCAGTTGGCAAGTTATGAGCTATCTCCACAGCTCTATCAGGCTATAAAGCCCAATGGATTGTAACAGTCCGAGAAACTTGGGGCTTGGATTCAATATGAAAGTGAAAATGGGGTTGAGTTTGTGACTTTACCTGCCAACCGCCAAGCAATTCTTCTGTCTCTTGACTGGGGGGGGGGGGGGGGGGGGGGTTAGAGCACAGCTCTGCCGAAGCTGTTAAATGTGTATATTCTTTAAAAGGGCTCTGTGGCTTGCTGAAACTTAAACCTTTACTCTAACTGTGCTGGCTGTTACCCCTGGGACTCTGTTTCCACAAAGCACGTCCAACAAGCGCAGCTATGTTCACCATATATTCAACACTACATTTAATAAATGGCAGGTCTTTCCAGCAGTGGGTCAGGCCACTTCTTTGCTTATTTATAGTATGAGAATGGTCTGCACTGTGCCAGAATAAACAGAGGGATGTGTGGAAATAGCACGAGAGGCATGTCATATCACCATTTTTCTTATAAACTCATAACTAAGTGTTGGACACATTACGGTGGTGTTATTTTCCTTTTCCTTTGTGACTTCGGGAGTTTAGGACCACATTTAATGTATGTTCTGTAGTTATAATGTGGGGTAGCTGAATCTTACTCTTATGAGTAGCACTTACTGTTAAGCATTCTAAGGAAAATGGCCCATACATTTTAAATATTGTATGTTACCCCTTATATTGGTTAAATAATGTAGATAATGAGTTTTCTGTAAGAAAAGTACATTTAAATGTATTTTTGAAGATTCCTTGCCATTGCATTAGATAGCTGCTATGAGAAGTTAAAACTCTCATTTGATCAAAATCCAGTCAGAGAATAACTAGTAAAAATTTATATTGAAACATAAACGTTAACATTAACGTTAGATCACCATATTCATTGGATTTTAGAATTTTTTATGGTAAATCATAGATAATAAAAAAAAACTTAAAACACACCTAATTTGAGTACTGATTTAGTTGCTTCCCATGTTTAGTAATACCATATCCCATCCCTTGGATACTATTATATTTCTTATCACAAAAAGTCAAAGAATTTGGTCAATTAATTCAATAAACAGAAATACTTAGCAACCCTGCACTGAATGGCCCCTGTCTAAGAACCAATTACATCAAAAGTCAGTGCCCTCTTCACTTTATATACATTTTTTTGTAGTGAAACACTAGTTTTGTCACATTTCACCAAGTCAAAGGCTTTTCTTTTTTTTTTTTAAGAGGGTCTGAATACTTATTTGTTTGTGGTATCATTTTTTAAGGTCTTAGTTACAGTGTGGCACTTCTTAACCAGGGATGCCAGTGATGGCAATGTGTTTTAGTTTGTGTTCAGCAGCCTCCTTATGCTCCTGTGCCCTCTCCCATCTTTATATAGTCTCAAAGCCTATTTTCTTACTTGTTCAGGCAGCTCCTCACAGGCAGCTCCTCACAGGTCATAACTGAGGAAGCTGTGACTTTCACATGTTATTTTATAGCCTTGTTAATGCTGTTGGCCTTTCATTGAAGTCAAAGGGTGTGATCACTTCTGTTGAGGTACTGAGGTTAGATTACTGCAATGCAATGCAAAAAAAGTTTGCTTTTAATCCTGGATGAAGTCAAACACCCTACACTTCTACAAGATAATGAGATAATACAATCACTGTACATGCATGAAATGCAAAAGTATGTGGAGGATCAAGGAAATGATGTTCAATGAGTAATGATTATAATATAATTGGGCACTAATGGTTAGCAGTTGAGTAGCAATAGTGGCTCAAGAACATTCTGGATAATAATTACACTGTTGCCCTTTGAAGATAAAACATTTAAAGAGTACCAGGAAAGACACATTACAGTCTTACCTTATTTTTAATAATGTCATTATAATAATTTAAATAATTAGTGCACTTGAGAGAGGCACGTTTGTTTTCTTCAGTGTACCCGAGCTCCCCTACACATGAACACATTCCTTGACTTTAGGATATGGCAATACACACTACATGTGTGTATTGTATCGGCTCAGACACATACAAAATATTTGTGTATGAGGGAAACTGCAACATTACACAATATGAATAACGTATGTGGGCTGTTATTTAGTGTGTTGCTGTTCTTCATGTTTTACTCTTTAATTATTCAGTAAGAATAAAGTATGCATCCTACAATATTAGGTATTGACTGTTCTTTGTATTTGACTCTCACTATACAGAATGAACAAGGTTTTTCTTATAGGAAACCATTTTCTTATGTACTTGTTAGACAAGAAGTGCCAAACAGGATGAATGTTTGTTTGGCCCTGCAATAAGCGCATGTATTCACTCATACATATGAATATGTACGTGCACGTGTCAGGTGGGTTATAAGGTTCAGAGAGCTCTGTTACTCTCTTATTGTCCCCCATTACACCAGCCTGCGGCGTGTACTGTGGGATTTGCATGCTGAGGGGCTAATTGTGTGAAGCGGGTCCCTCCGCTCCGCTCCCCCTCACTCCTCCCCCTTCCAGCCCAACCCACAATGTGTGGGAGGCACCAGTCAAGCAGTGGGGCTCATGAGGGCCACCGGCCTCCCAGGAGAATGGTATTGTGACATCTCCTCCGAAGACAAATCTGCGTTAAGCTTAAACATAGAGTCCTCATTTTATCAGCCCTGCACAGAGGCTTGACTTTCCTCAAGTTGCTTGTGTGTGACAAATCAATTTCAGCACCAATGAAAAGACGCCCTTCATGGGCACAGGGATTTGATCTATAAATGGTTTGAATAACCTCATAAATGTAAAAGCCCTGTCACATCTTTTAGTACCTGCATTATTGAAATGGTTACATTCACCCATCCATATAACACACTGGTGTTTGCCTCATTTTACCATACAAACCTCCCATACTCCTTCCACCTGTCTGTCCCACCTTCATGAAATATGATCAGAATTGTTTTCCATCAATTAGTAGAACGAAGGAAGACCAGATAAGTGAACAAAAACCTAAAAATACCAACTGAGACAAAGTTTGTTTCTGACAAATCTAATCAGCTTTCATTTTCACACCATGATCAAAAACAAATCAAATCAAAATTAGGAATTGCGTTCACAGATAAATATTTTCTGCCTGGACAAGAAAGAAAGAAAACAATTTTGATCTGAATTTTATTTCAAAAGATGTACAGAAAGGTTTCATCGTGAAAAGAGGGTCATCTTTTCACGATTAAACTTTTGGGAATCTTTCTAATTTTCAAAATTTTAACACTTTTTCCTGGACAAGAGTCATGACTGTAAGAACTGTGACATATTCAGGACATATAATTTGGGATTGTTTAATAAATCATTAGGTTTTTCACTGAGTTCTGCAAATATATGAATCTTCTTTAAGAGTTGGTCCACTTCAAAGACTAACACACAGGCTACCAAATGAGAATATATTTGAAGAAACCTATACGCAATTAGAAGGGCTTTAAATTGACTGTAAGTTTTTACCTTTTAGGGATTGATGCCCCTAGTCAGGTGGACGTACGTGATGTGACAGAGACCACAGCGCTGGTGACCTGGTTCCAGCCTGTAGCCCATGTTGATGGCATCAGCATCTCCTACGGGCCTAGTTCTAACCCTGCTGACCGCAGCATAGTAGAGCTGACCTCCACTGACACACAGTACCACCTGGGTGGCCTCATCCCCGACACCCAGTACGAGGTGTCTCTGACAGCTCGGATGGGCGAAAGGACCAGTATTCCTGTTTATGAAACTTTCCTCACAGGTAAGAATACGATGTGTTTGCTTTGTTTTCAAGAAAGAAGATTAACGGATGATGATGTCTTCAAAGCTTTGATATCTCACCCAACTGTAAATCTTGGCTTCTAAAAGGAAGTACTTAGGGTTTAGACCTAGATGAAAAATACAATTAAAGTCCATTTTTGTGTGTAGACCTGGACGCCCCCAGAGACCTGCAGATGGTGGAGCTGACAGACCAAAGTATTACCCTTGAGTGGAAGAACAGTCAAGCTCAGGTGGAGAACTATCGCATCAAGTACGGACCTCTGTCTGGAGGCGATCACGGAGAGATGCTCTTTCCTCCAGGACCCAAAGAAACCACCCAGGCCAAGATCACAGGTAGTGATACACAAACACACGCACAACACTGGTGGCAGGTGGTTATGATCATCTCTTTAGGCAGATTCTCACTGTCTCGTATGTGACCCACCAATCTATCCAGATGTTGATGAGTGGATTTCAGTCCAGATGTTCTTCCAAAAAGTCCATGGTCTTAAAGTCAGTTTTCTGGAAGTCATCCTGGATATGTGTAAACAGCAGCCAAAGGAAGTTCTCACAAACTGACCGCCAAAAATATGGAATTGTTACTATCTTGCATAACAACATCTGCAATTATTATAAATGATTTAGTAAGTGTTAATAAACTACAAAACTTAAATCAAGGATGCTAATTAGAAGTGGTGATTTTTGACAAGCTGGGAATCCAGAAGAAACACTGAAGTGTGACGACAATTAGACCATTAGAAGACTTAAACCATGCAAGAGGAATAATGTTTAAATTACTCTGGAATCCCACTGATACCAGCAAGTCACAGCATATCACCACTTACTGAAAAATTACTTCTAACAGTTTCTGTATTTCCTCTAATTAATTATGGCTCCACCTTTACATAGATATATGCTACAAAATACTCTATTAAGTAAAGTGGCCCATTTGTACCTCATCTGCTGCTTACCCTGTCAGTTGAAAGATTTGCATCGTGTCTTTATCCCAATAATCCCTTTACTGTGATTCACCGGCTCATAACTGTGGCATAAATAAAAGAACACCTCCTCTCCCATTAGGAAAAATAATCGGGCAAACTTTCCTTAAGGTTCCCTCACCCAGAATATCCTTCTTTGTGATGCCACATTTTCACAGAAGTCATTAACAGTGAGATGTTAACATGGACAACTTGAGCCCTGGTCTGTTGCATTCATCAAAGTATGATATTTATTTTTACGAGCACTTGGATGTCTGTGTCTCTGAGACTGATGTAGTTATAGGAAGAAGATGACAGCAAAGTCAAGGGTTAGGATTAGGGTTAGGGTTAGAGAACATTCCAGGGTTTAAAGTTCCTCCAACGACCATTAATAAAGGCATTTATGACTGCGTATTAGAGCCACTGTAGGTTAAAAATAAAAGGACTACGTAGCCGGTGAAGGAGAGGTAATGTTCAGAGTAAAAGACATAGTCATAAATTTATGAAAACAAAACCTCCTAACCTCAAATTCTCTGAGATTAAAGTCTGAGATTTACAACTTTGTGCATCGGGAAGTACAACGTACTGACAGATTCAAGGGTATCACTGGAAACATATACAGACAATTCAAATTGGATTTATAGTTTTCTCTTAGTAACCTCTAATTTCAGAATCCCTTTATGTTTGCCTGTTGGTCTGCTTGACTCTCTTGTCAACCACACATCACACCTCTCCATAACCAGCTTCACTCAGCCTCCTGCCTCGTCAGTTTGGCAGCTCTTTTTTTTCGATTGACCCGTCCTCCAGCTCGGTGCACAGCTCAGCCTTGTTTGGCGCAGACCTACGATCCACCATTCCCTCTTCCCTCTCAGCCTTCGCCTGCCTGAACCATCATCATCTCCCCCAAAAAATCGTACCTTTATCACCTGTAACTGTGTCCTGCATTCACGTTCACCCATTCAAACAAATATAGTAAGTATTCACTTAGGTCAATCACAGCTGATGTTTACATGACAAAAATAATAGTTTCCTGCCAAATAATAATCTTTTTTGTCATGGCATGTTATAGCCATATTGAAGAAAAAAGTTCTAAGGATAAATAAGTAAAGTTATAATACTAATATTGCATATTGAGAAGAAAATCGTAATATAATGAGATTAAAGAGGTGAGGTGATCTGATTATTATGAACATTATTCTGGTGTTTTTCCAATTTCAAAGAATCAAGGACTTTCCAGTTAACAAGGGGCTTAATTAATTTATGGCCCTGCGCTCACTCACTCACTTACTTACTCTCCATGTGACCATGCAATTAGGCCATGGCCGGTATTGATCGCTGCTTTAGTACAAAACAAATGTGTCCTACACAGCAAAACCAATGGACTGTTTGACCATGTACTGTACAAACTCAGTGATTTTATTCCTTTTGTCTGCTCTGAGTCTACAATTAGCTCCTTACCACTTTGTGTCCAAATGACACGCCTGAAAAAGCTCCACAGGAAATAAAAAAAGAAACAGTGCGAGGTGTTTATTCATCTAATGCTTTGAGCTTGTGTTTGAGTTGCTCCGTGTTAAAGGGTCACTGTTTTATTCAGCCTGCTCATCTCCAGATTGGCTCGTCTTTGTATGGTGTTGTGAAATGTTTGGCCGTCTACAAAGCTGCCAATTTATTCAAAAACTACCAAGGGGGTTGGGGGAGTGGTGGCATTCAGGTTACCAATGGAATAACACTGTGGATTGTTTCACTGAGAGATCCAGCTCAACCAGAACAAGTGGACGCCTTTTCATCTGTCTGCACCCCAGACATTATGAACCAATGCTGTGAGGCGGATGTGTTTGTTTCTGCACCGTGCGCTGCGGCATGGCAGGATTAGACGCCATGAGAAACAACAAAAAACGCTTCCAAAAACAGGCTAACAGTGTCTTTGTTCTGCCCAATTCTTTGTCCTTGGGAGGCCCGTCTCATGGAAATAAAGCACTGTGTCCATTCAGCCGATGTCCCCCTCCAATCACTCTCAAACCTCAGCACTTCTTTCATGCAGTTATTATCTGTAATTGCCTTCACGCTCATGATTTTATTGATAATGAGTTTCCTCGGCATTAGGCGTAATTTCATGCTGTAAGGCTCTGTGTGTGATGACCTCTGTGGGAGTTAATAAAGGAATTAAAGGCGATCAGGCCGATAGAGGGGCTTAATTGTGGAGACCAAAGGGCCACCAAAGTCTGGTGTATCATAGCAAGTGGTGTTTCTGCTCTGCGACAAGGGCCCTATAGACCCATCAATGCAAATACAGCGCTGATGTTCCCCGGCGAGCACAGGCTCACCATGAAATGTAATTAGGCTGCAATCCATTATACAATCAAGCCGCATGAGAGTCTTTTTGTGATTTGCCACAGGCACCAGAGCCATTAGATGAAACAGCTGGCCACTTGACTACAGAGCCTCCCCATCGTTCATTTAGTGACACCTCAGTGGACTTGAACAAACCAAACATGACGCTGCTTTTTATTTCTGTGTCACAGTGTTTTTATTTTGTCCCATTATTCAGGCCTGAGACCTGGCACGGAGTACGGGATGGGTGTCACTGCGGTGAAGGATGAGCGGGAGAGTCTGCCCACGACCACCAACGCAGTGACTGGTGAGATGCTTTCACATACTCAGTACTCCTATGTGTATGTGCATGTATATATACACTCTAGATACATGCATACATGCACGTAAATACCTGTCTAATGAGTATTTAGACTGATAATATCGCATTCTGTTGCACAATTGTAGGATAGTTTTCCTCGCATTTAACAAGCTGCATCCAAACTGTTCAACTCAGCATGTCAGTGAGTGTATTATCCTGCCAGCATTGACAGCTACAGTCAACTGAGCCCGAATTTATTTTCACAATTTTAGACTTTCTTTTATTATATCAAAAAGTGCAGAGAAAAGGCTTCAGGTTTTATTGCAGAACTGCTCTGGCATCCACTGCAAACTTGTCCGGGAAATGCTTATTGTTTAGTCATAGTTAAATGAAAATGGAGATTGACAGTGGTGGAGGTGGATTTGTATTTGAATGTTCAGAAAGGCAGCCACACATTTGAAATAAAATAGTTTGTATGGAGCTCGCTGGAATTTTTCAGGTAGACACACTTTGACATATTAGGTGTTGATGCCGAAACATTTTAAGCAGGACATCATTAGTGATGGAGGCTCAGGAGGTAGAACAGGTCCTCCACGTACCAGAAGGTCGATGGTTTGATCCCTGGTCCCTTCAGTCTACATGCCAGTGTGCCCTTGGGCAAGACACTGAATACTTTTTTGATTCGGCCAGCTGTTCAGTCAGAAATCAAAATTACAGCATGTTTTATGAATGTGTGTATGAATGGGTAAATGTGACTGGGACTATAAGGCACCCTGAGGTCGTTAACACCACACAAACCTTATATAAATGCAGTCTATTTTCCATATTTCATAATGATGTGTCAAACTAATATGTTCCATTGGGCGATAACTCCTTACACATCTGGTCCAAGCAACCATGCTGTTAAATGCTTGAAGTCTAGACTCAGAGACAGCTAGCTTGTACTTGGTGCAGAAAGAATGTTCAACTTTGACCGAGCAGATGTGAAAGTTCAAAAACATTGATGCACAGTGTTTAGATACGGAGACGTTCTAGGATGTTTTTACATGGTTTCTATTCAATTATCACACATCAGGCTACAAACAGTAACATCACTACTACATATGTGTTTATAACTCACATCAGAAAGTGATTTCACATCCTTTTGCAAGTGTCTTTACAGAAACGTAAAGTGACCTGTACCCATGTGCATGTCTTTAACATTGTGCTTTGATGCATGACCTCCCAGCGGAGCTCATCATTCGGAGTGAGAGTTTTCAAAAGCAGCAGCTGTGTCGAAATGAATGATCTATTAATGGAAAGCTGGCTGTAGAGTCCTCTTGCCTTCTTCACTCTATTCTAGTCTGGAGTAAATGTAAAATTCTTCAGCACACAGCCTTTTATGTCTGTCTCCATATTTCCATTAATGAAACATGGAGTTTTGTATATTCTTTGAATCAAAGTCCTTTTACAGTTACTTTATGTTTAGCAATTAGTATGAAACATATTTACTTGCTTTCCATGAACGTGCAGCCTCTGTCTACTGCTGCCCTGACCAAAGATGGTTCATCTTTTTTAAAATAAAGGTGAACATTATGCAAATAGTTGCAGGAGAAGAAAACAGCTTAATAACTATGACTATTGGTTGGATGATATTGTTCTATTCAAACGATGATGAAAGAGGAATTCATGTACAATTGTCCAGTGGCTTTGAGAAGGTTCGTCTTGGAGAAGTTGCTGTTTCGTAAACAAACTCTCTTCTCCCCCTCTCCTCAGCCCTGGATGCTCCCAAGGACCTGACTGTGACGGAGGTGACAGAGACCACTATAATGCTGGAGTGGAAGCTCCCGCTGGCCAAACTCGACTCCTACAGACTGGTCCATGTCTCCGCTGACGGCCACAGGGCTGAGGAGGTGCTCCCAGGCAGCTCTGAGTCTCACACCCTGAGGGGCCTGACACCTGGCATGCTCTACACCATCAGTATCATTGCTGAGCGCGGCCGCAGGACCAGTGCTCCGGCAACCATCTCTGCGCCCACAGGTCAGCACTGAAAACACCCACACACCTCACATTGTTAATAGCAATTTTACTGATTTAGCGCTATTGCCTTGCTTGACATTTATAGAGTGAGAAAACATACATATACAGTAAAACTGACATTTCAAATATCTTGCTCTTTATTACCCAGATAAGATTTCTATTAGTAGCTATTTTTGCAGAATCGTAACAGCTCCCTCATTTTAGGGGATTGAGTCATCTAAACTACAAATCTTACCTGAAGTGGTAGCCATGGCGATAGTTTAAACACTGTCCTGGTTACTTTAATTCAAAGCCATGAACGTATATTTATCCAGAGCGCTTTGTAAAAAGAGAGACTGCAGTTTATATATTTTAAGCTGCACCAATATCTTTACATGAGTCAGATTACTACACAAAACCAGAGAGCTGGTGAAACTTTGCCTTTGACTGTATTAGGAGCTAAGCTGAGAGTTGGCATGTGGGATATTCAGTATATGTGAAATGTGTCAGAAGTGGAGGCTCCTTGAATGCAGCTCACTGTTTCCATGAGCTATGAGAATAAGAGAAGTCCTCAATAACCACAGGTTGGGTTTTTTTTATCCTTCAGTGCCGCAGCCAAACGAAAGCAATGAATTGGAGTCATTGTTAGCTGTTGAATTTTGGTGACTCTGTCTCTACCTAACACCCCCTCCCCACCTCACCACTCTTCAAGGCTCATTTGTACCCTGTGGGATTTATTTTTTTCTAAAACCTAAAACAAGAAGAGACAAATGAGGTGATTGTGGCATATTTTCTTTGCTGCGGTAGGAGAGCCTCCAAGCCAAACATTTCACGAGTAAATCTTTCGGTTATGTAACGAGTGACCATTAAACGCACAGCTCCAGACAAGAATCGATACGGCGCGAGGAAAAAGTTGGTGAGCTTGGGAATAACTGTCTTTTGTTGCATTTTTGTTGATCTGCCAAGAAGAATACAGACTTATTCCATGTATGAGTGTGTGTGTGTGTGTGTGTGTGTGTGTGTTTGTGTTTGTGTTTGTGTGTGTGTGTGTGTGTGTGTGTGTGTGTGTGTGTGTGTGTGTGTGTGTGTGTGTGTGTGTGTGTGTGTGTGTGTGTGTGTGTGTGTGTGTGTGGGTTGGTGGGTGAGTGCGTGTCTGCACGTGCCTATTCTTTATGTCCACTTGTCGGTGCACTCATGTGTGGCACCTATGATTGAGAGACTGATAGATATTGAGTGAAACTTTGGGTGTGTGTGAGTGTGTGTGTGTGTCTGTGTGTGTGTGTGTAGGGGGTGGTGCAGTTGGAGGCTGGGGGTTTGTATGGACATGTGTGCGCCCTCCAAAATGTTCATTCATGTGATAATTATTGGCGTAAGCCCTGCTCCCCTCTGGTTTTGTGCGATTTGACCACGATGAACTGTGGGTGAGTCAGATAAAAGGCCACATGCTGGGACTCCTGTTAAAACATTGTCTCAGAAAATCAGCAGCCCTCTAATCCACAGCCTGCCCGATCTGCAGCCGTTATCATCTCCAGACATGAAGCGCAAACACAGCTCACACTCATTTTTACAGGAGGGATTGAAGGAAAGAGGAGGGGCGGACGAGGTGAGGTTTGGAGCGGAGGCTGGGGGCTCTTCTTGTGCCTGAAAATCGTTGAAACGATTATGAGAATTGAGCTCAAATGTGGCCTGCACAAAACACCCCTGAGGTCTTAAAATGTGACTATCACAGGAGACACAAAGATCATCTCACGACATATGATGAGAGTGCATGTGCATAGAAAAACAATGAACAGAAAGAAAGCATGATGAAGTAAGATCACTGTCCTGCATGCACTGACGTGATCTGTGCTGCACATGTGTCTATCAAATGGCAGATATCACCATGACAAAGTGATATGAGATCATCTGATTGAGTCATGAACACACATCTTCAGCTGCATGTGACAAGCTTAAAGAGATGGTTTCATTGAATGGTATCTCGCCATGTGGACAGGTTTAGAGAGCTCTGCGTCTGAGATCTCTGTGTTTGCATCGATGCAATGCGAATGCATCCTGTTTGTGTTGAGGTGCTCACAATGTTGAAAAAAGAAACTTAGAAAAGTGAAATGCAGAATATCTTTCCAGGAAAAATTACTCTTTGTTGTAAGAACCAACACATGAAATATCATAACATCCATTAAAAGGTGAAGATCTTTAAAGCTCGTCCACTAAAACCAAAATAACATGACTAAATACCACTGGGTAAGGGACAAAGATACGTTTTCGGGGTCATTTTTCAATTGACAGAATCAATAGGTAGAATTTAGCAACATCCAGCGATGATGATGAGGATTGCAACCAACGGAATCCCCCTCTCCTTCCAACCATGTAGCAGAACCTATATCTTCGTTTGAGTGATATCAAAATAAGCCCTTTCTAGAAGCATTATGTGGTTTGTCCGTTTTGAGCTACTGTAGAAACATGGCTCTGCAGCATGGCAGACTCCAAGAGGCAGCGCAGCCACTCACATTGTAGTTAAAAAGGGCTTATTCTAACCAAGACACATTATTCTCAGTTTCAGGTGATTATGCACCATGAATATTATATTTAATTTCTGCCTTATCCTTCACACTGGCCCTATGATTGACTCTTAAAAGTTGTGAAATGGGAGTTAAAAGCACCTGTTTAAAAGTGAGTATTTTCTCACTTGAGCTAACATTAATCTCTTTTTTAGCCATGTTTAATAAAGATATCTTAACAAGAATAGCTATCCTTTCCCTCAATTTCCTATAGCTTGGAACAAGTCTTCATAAAAATGTTCTTATTCCAAATAACATTTTCATCTCAAGTTTTTTCCGGCTTAAAATCCAATTATGTAGCATTTATAAGCAGTGTAGAAACATTTGCACTATACAGTAGTATAGAAGCACACAGCTTATGTTTATTAATGTAGAGTATTTATGAATACTTAATAAATAATAATTAAATCTCTAAAAATGTCTTGAAAATGCTCATTCGAAGGTATTGACCAGTTTATATATATATATATATATATATATATACATTTAAAAAAGGTCAGACTTTATTGCAACTTCAGTGGAGAAGTTTGCAGCTATAATCAAAGAGCTGACTCAAATGCTGCCCAAACTTAAGGTTCTAGAAACTCATCAGACACTTGCTGCAGTAAATCCATCGTCCTTGTCCATGTGAGTGCTCAATGATCAACTGATTCTAGCAAACCCACCCCCGGCCCTCCGACACACCCGCACCCCAACCCATCACATTCCTATTGTCTACATCCATTTGCTCTCCACTCTTCCACACCGCGAAAAGAGGATAATGGGAGCCTTGATGTTTACCTGGGCCATATATCTCTGTCTCTTTCTAATCTACTCTGTCAATGCTCGCACACACAATGGACTCCAATTATAGGCAGCTGCACGTGGCCCTGCATGGCCTTCCCATGGGTTTGAAGTAGACGGCGTACTTCTGCCATACTGGCCGGGCTACGCTGCACCTTCAACCATTAATGGCTAATACACTGCCATTAATGCGCACGAACTGCATCAGCATGTCTGCCTGCCGCTCTCTATCTTTAAGTCTTTCCACTCAAATGGTAATTTAGAGGAGATGGCCATAGGCAGGCACTGCAAATGGAGATTGTTCCTGCTGACCTTTTGCAGTGTAAATAAAGCAATATTTCCACTCAGACAAAGTAAAGGTCTTTTTTCTTTTTTACCTCTGGACAGCAACCTTTAATGATTGAAATACAGATAATAGATAATTTGTTTTGCTGTTGATATTTTCACAAAAGATTCATCCACTGTTGAGCAGAAGCTCATGTCTCTATTGTTTTATATGTTTCACAATTGCTATCAACAAGAAATGGTCCAATACACCAGAGGAATTCCATCAATCTGTGTATGTTTGTGTGTTGTAAGGTAAGACCAATATCCAAAACCAAATCTGGATTTTTATTTTCAAAATTGAAATCTACAGTCTTCGGTCCAGTTCCTGTCCAAAACGTCCACTATCATCTCTGTATTGGTCTTACCTTTTTTTGTCCATTCTGTCTGTGTGTCCTGTCCCAGTCCTGTAACTTCATGTTGATGTGTTTGTCACCACCCAGAGGAGGAGAAGCCTGTGGTGACCAATGTTACTGTCAGCGATGTGTCATGGGAAAGCTTCCTCCTGTCCTGGTCTGCTGAGGATGGGAAGTTTGAGGCCTTTCTGATCGAGGTTACTGATGCAGAAACAGGTGCTGAGTGGAAAAACCACACGGTGCCTGCTGATGCTCGCAGCCTCGCCATCTCTGGCCTCTCCCCTGCAACCTGGTACAGGGCCAATCTGTACGGGGTGTACAGGGGGACCCTCTTAGATCCTGTTTTTGCAGACACCATCACAGGTATCAACGCCGTCTTCGCTTGGGCCTCCCTCTTTCCTTTACTTCCTTCTTCTTCTGCTCAGGCAATGACATAACCAGTGTTCTTTTTTCCATGTGGACTTTATTCTCTTGCTACTTGCAGTTGCAAAATGGTGTTGGTCTTCTCATAGAGCCCTGGTGTGGCAGTTCGTTACTAATTGGTTTTTATAGCGTCAGTGGTTCATTTGGTTTCACACCATCAGATGCTAATTAGCACTGTTGACTTCCCCTTGCAGCTTAAAAGAATAACATTGTTAAGGAGTTGTTTTGAAAATACATTGTATTTCAAGAATATTGTTGAAGCGAAAGTGAAACAACTGCAGGTGAAGTACTGTGGGGATGGAGGCTTGATTTTGTGTGTGCCTGTGTGTGGACATACACTGATTAACCACAACATTAAACCAGTAACTGGTTTAATTGTATTTTTGTCTTAGACAAAGCCATGGTAAATGATTCAAACTATAAAATAAGATTTAAATCACACCACTGATGCATTGAAGATACTGTGTATATATATTTAAAACAGCATGTTTTAAAGCTGCTCCCATTCTCCCAGCACAAACTGTTTTGGGAACACCTTTCAAAATGGTCTATATAAGCGTTGCCACTACAGTCAAAGTTAATCTTCACAGAGTAAACAAAATATCCTTGCCATTCAGACAGTGTGCAAAATCCAAATCCCCAAACAAAACCCCCTCATCAGCCATCCGTCATGCATGTATCCCTTTGGGAAATAGGCTAATTCTCCGAAGCAGCACGCACACAAAACGCAGTCTATGTGAGCCCTGCCATAAATCTGAGTCTGATCCACCTTTAAGCTGTCAGTCTGCCTCTTCAGTCCGGTCTGACACCAGCAGCACCTGGTCTGTTATGGGAGGAGGCAAAAAGACATAAAAAAGGTCAGTGTGCTGTTTAACTGGGGCACAACAGGTGCTCTTGTTTACCTAGGTACTACACAAATCATAGTCATTATCAGTGATTAACATGCTGTGAATTACAATGTGCCTAATAACAGGGCTGTGTGCAGCAAAACCGAAATCTGATAACGATTCCTTGTTCTGGCCTCTAAGCACCTTCACAAACATGACCACAACAAAATACCTTCTGAGGTCCCTTATAAAACCTTTTTACCCAAACTAAAAGGTCAAAAATATCCAGTTTCATGGTGGCTGACAATATTTTTTATGTCAGCATCTATGCAGACATTATCATTCAGCATTTCATTGATGAGGTTCAGTCAAGTGGAAGCAAGATGGGAGGACTGACAGAAGAGAGAAAAAACCCTTAGGCGCTTTTGTCGCTTTGTGTGAGGGCTCTCTTCTGTATGCATGCCCAGTTCCCCCAAGCCTGGACCGCTCTTCATTCTCATGCTGCCATTGCCCCTGGGCTCTGGAGCTGGGGTGCCAGGGGCTTCTGGGGCCACGCAGAATATGGCATGCACTCAACATGGCCCATTGTCTGCATGCTAATGGATATGACGCAGCTTAACAATTTTCATTAGCATCACTTAATCCATAAACATTCCAACTTGTGAATACAAGTGTTGACTAATTTGATTATGTTATGCATGGTAGTCATCCCCGTTCTGCTTGAGGAAGACGTTGCAGGGAAAATAAAGTTCTCGGGTAAAAACAGGTTCATTTGAGAGTGGAGGGATATGAGGAAGAAGGGAATAAGTGGTGGTGGTCGGAGGGTGAAATCAGAAGCAAATGAGCACATGTTAGCTGATGGATGTGGCCCTCCCTCTCTTCCACTGACCAGCTAAAGCTGCCCGGCGGCTAATGAAGAGTGACAGCTCCCTGGGATTTGTCTGTCCTGCTTCTCATTTCCACTGCTTCTTCTCACATCAAATGCCTCATGCATTTCCCCTCACAATGAAAAAAGGGGTTTTCAGGCTAGTTCAAGGACCCCTGAGACCCTCACATTTGGTGTAGCGTTTTAATGAGCAGTGACGCCGGGCTTTATTGAGGCTTTCCTGAGCCCCCTTATATCTACTTCTATCGAGGCTGCTATAAAGGCTCTGTCCGATGCATCCATCTGTGCTGCTACCGGAAGTTTCTCCAAGTAATTAGCAGCAACAGACTCATCCTCTGGAGAAACAGAGCTTTTTCTGCAGTGGCTGTAGGCTCCTGCTGTCTCTTAGCCTCTCTTCCTATCACTGCCATTATTAGCTGTGTCTAATGACTGCTTAATACTATCTTTTACAGCACCACATTCACACATTGCAATCCGTACGCACATAGCTGTCTGTACTGAAATGATGTTAACTAGTACTCGGGAGTAGGTGTTGTTTGACAAAAGATCTGCACAACATTGCTCAAGAATGTGATCAGACCAGGGCTGTTGTCTAAGAATTTCAAGCTGTCCCCTCAAATATTTTGCAGTAGGTACTGAAGCTACCATCTGTTTCTAAACTGTCCTGATAGCTCTGCGCTCACTACATTAACCAGTTTAGACAGCTTGCTTCCTGACTAAAATGACGTCAATAATAATTTTATCAATCCTGCCAGAAAAAAAATGATAGACCAGCATATCGAAGTCAAACTTATTCCTGTTTACACCAGCATGTGATAATGGTTTTCAGTCTAAAAATGAAAATATCTATGTTTGGACGCAACCTTAACTCTGAGCTCTCCGGTGTTCCAAAATCCCAAACATTAAAAGAAAACGTGGCAGCTCTCATTAGTATAGTTTTTTTCATTAAATTTCCTGAAAACATTTTTCGATCACATTCATGATCTTGATTAAATCAGTTGTCCATCTATTTAATCCTTTATAAACGTTACTAACCATGGTGGCTTTATAGTCCATTTCACTAGGTGTAAAATAGGAGCAGTTGGAGACTCTTGTTTGGCTCACAACTTACCCTCTGTTGCCTCAAGTTCATTTCTTCATTCTGTGTTTTCCACAAAGTCAGGCTGTTTATTTGTTGACTGATGCTGAACCACATAATCAATGCTGGTATTTGCACATAGACTGCTACTCTCTCTTTGACTGCCATGTTCCTCAAATGTCAAAGCATTCTTAAGTTCCACAGAGGAGGAAAACTGACTTTCCCCTGTCACTCAGAGGACGAGCCGGAGGTGCAGGCTCTCCTAGTGTCCGACGTCGCCCTCGACAGCTTTAAACTTGCCTGGATGGCTGAAGAGGATGCCTTCGACACCTTTGTCATAATGGTCAGCCAGGCTGAGGGTTCAGACCAACCGAGAGAACTGGTGTTGGGCGGTGAAGAGCGAAGCGCTGCAATGACTGAGCTCACTGAGGACACAAAGTACAAAATTGAAATCTTTGGCCTTGTTCTGGGAAGACGCTCCAAGTCTGTATTCGAGGGGGTGAGAACAGGTATACAGTGAAAGAGTGGACCCGAGAAATCAGGGCTGGGATCTGAAATCTGGACTGGTCTTGTCGGCATAACCAGTGGTGTCAGTGGTGTCTTTTATGGTAACAGCATGAAAAGTTATCGTGTTTCAACATTTGTCTAGTGTTTTCTCTGCGTCTACTAACCTGGTGTCTTAATGTGAGGTGTCTTAATGTGAGGCTCACGGGAAAAGGTTTTTGTCAATTTCTACACAGACTTTTTGATGACGATCAGAGCTGGAAACGTTTGTGTGTCTTGTGCTACATGTCTCAATCTGTCTGTCAGTGCTCCTGAATGGTCCTCAGCAACAGGACAGTTTATGAACTGCTGATCTCAAAACTACTGCTGGATAAAAATCTGAATTATTATAGTTTTATCTGCTTTTGATGGAACCTATTACTTACTACTACCCCAGGGGAGGTCTAAATAGTGCTAACAAACTAGTATCGACCCTGTAATGAATATCTTTTAATTGAATTTACAAATTAGCAGCTTCAAAAATAAAAGCCCAAAGAAAATTTGTAGCGGTCGACCACCACTCATGACATTTACTCAACTCTTTACTCTGCTCCTTGGGTTGTGTTGTATTCGTTCAGTTGTTCTCCCAGATGTCATTGACTGCTTGGTCCCATGTGTCAGTGTCTCTCCTTTGTGAAAGAGTTGGGGGGGCAGTTGTCTATGTCACATAGGACGGGTGTCGCTGGCTGTGTCCCCTGTCCTCCCTGGGGGTAAGGCTTTACTCTTGGGTAGCACAGCGCATGTTTCACTTTTGTGTTTCGATGAAATGGGGGCAAGTTAATCCCCTCAGGTCTGTCACGCAAGATACTGTGGTTTGCTGTTAGCTGGAAAGGGTTTCTCCATGAGACCAGGCCTCCCCAGGCCCCCTTTGTCTGTCTATCTCACTCTCGTTTACACACTTGCTTTTTTGCCCTGTCCTAAAACGAGTGCCTTTCAGTGTTGGACCTGCCCTGGCTACAAAAACAGAATATCTTTGTGTGTCTGTGTCTATGTCTTTTCTTGTCTCCTGCTTAATTCCCATGCAGATATGATATTATAATATATACATATATGCTGCGCATTCTTTAGATTAGTGCCACATATACTGTATGTTCTATTTTCCTCTCCTCACCATGTTAAGAGGGTTATACACACATTGACTAAACCATCTGTTTTCGGTCTGTTTTTGCCCCCACCTGCTGTGACTGTCTTGCTTGTGCCAGACTTGGGCTCACCCAAGGGCATCCGCTTCTCTGATGTCACCGACACATCCGCCACCGTTCACTGGGCAGTTCCAAGAGCTCGGGTGGACAGCTACAGGGTCACATATGTGCCTGCTCATGGAGGTCAGTGTTCTCATGTGTGGACAACAGTCAACTGACTAACATTGAAGATCTGCCTTGTTACCCAATAAAAAAATCCAGCAAAGTTTTAAAATAAAACCTACGTCAAACATAAAAGTATCACCAACATAAGATTGGGCTCAAACCTAGAGCTCCAAAGGGTTTACCTTCAACTGAATCTTTGCTTATATACATATTTCACAGTGTAAACCCTCTATCATTGCTGTTCCATCAATTTAATCGTCCACTGTAGGGCAACTCTTCTCTGTAATGACAGACTGATTCTGCCCCCTAGTGACTCATTATGGATATGGCTAATATGAGGAACAAAGGTCCAGAGAATAAGTGAACAATCATCAAAACATCATTTGACGATTATGATGACGATGATTGTTAGTACTACTAGTATTAATCATCATCATTACTATCATTAACTTTTCCCAATTTAATCAAAGTTTCTTTGAGTATGTGATGCCATTAATGGATAGCTCCAAGGAATGTAATTTCATCCTTTCAAACTCAGCGTCCATTCCAAGATGTTAAGTTTAGCTCAGTAACTAACTACTGGGCAGAGCTTCCTCCATCGTTTTCCTTTTTAATTTGCGAGTATAGTTTGACACTTAAATATGAATCTATAGCCATTCAGATGACACTTCTTTTAGCACTTTGAATACGCTGAAGTCATCATAGCAACGGATAATGTGATTAAAAAAGGAGGCTACTCACACCGAAGTGCATGATATTGTCTCATATTGTTTTTTTCCATTGTGATGGGCTTGCAAGGGAAAAAAAGGAAGATGCCTACTTTACACAATAATTTAACCTGCACTCTACATTCACTTTGGTGTGTGTGTTGTTTTGACTCCCAGGTAATGCTTAAGACGCTTACAGTGGATAACTCCGAGTCTCACACCGTGCTTCCCAACCTGACACCCGGGGTCACCTATGAGGTCACTGTCGCTGTCAAGGGTCAGAGGGAGAGTGAGCCTGGTCAGACAGTGTCACCACAGGTACAGTAACGCTCATGGAAAACCTGCACAATAAATCACACAAAATCTATTGTACTTCTATTTTAGTGATGACACTTATTGGCATAATGGATTTCCTAGCCCCTCATCCTAACCTTAACCATGAAAACTAAATCCTCACCGTGATCCACACCGTAACCCAACAACAACCCACAACCATGCCCATTAAAAGTGGGTCAGAAAGTGAGGTGGAGCCCAAATGTCCTCACTTTTCCAAAATGTCCTCACTTCTATATGTACAAGTGAACACACACACACACACACACA